>NC_053462.1:20041422-20272128 GCF_015227805.2 Hirundo rustica
CTGCCGTGCACAGCTCCACAATGGGTAAGGATGGGCCATGGGGCTGGGACAGGGTGTCCTGGGATGGGGCTTTCGGGGCTCTGTCCTACTGATGTTAACTGCCTGCAGGTTCTGGTTCCTGAAGCTGCTGGTGCTGGTGGGCCTCTGGGCCACCAGCTTCTTCATTCCTGAGGACAACTTCATCCGGGGTATGTCCCCCACCCTGTCTGAGCTGGTGCCCTGGGCACCCCTTTTGGCCTCCACCTGCCCTGTGCCATCTCCACCTCTGCCCTATTTTCCCAGCCTGGCACTACACAGGTGTCTGTGGGGGCTTCGCCTTCATCCTCATCCAGCTGGTGCTGATCACCGCCTTTGCACACACTTGGAACAAGAACTGGTGAGTGCTGGGGTGCTGGGTGGGTACCTGTCCACTGCCACTGCTCATCCACTCTTCCACAGGCTGACAGGCGCTGCACAGGACAAGCGCTGGTATCTGGCCATGCTGCTGGCCACCGCCACCTTCTACACCCTTGCTTCTGCCGGCTTCTCCTTCCTCTACAAGTTCTACACCCACCCAGCCGCCTGCCACCTCAACAAAGCACTGCTTGCCATCAATGGCAGCCTCTGTGGCATCATGTCCTTCATCTCCATCACACCATGTGTGCGGCTCAGTGAGTATCATACAGCACAGCATGGTGGGGGCTGCCACGCTGCATGGCCAGCTGTGTCTTGGGCTGGGGGTGACTGTGGGCCCCAGCTCAGGGCCAGCACTTGGGCACCGGAGGAGAACCCATCTCCCCAGGGTTCCCACTGGCCCTTCCTATACCTTGGTGCAAGGCTTTTGACAGGCGAGTGGCAGGAGGGGACTGCCCAGGGCCCACTCAGAGCCCCACCCACCAGCTCATGGCGCTCCAGGAACGTCAGTAACCCCTCTGTCCCCACTCTTGCAGGGCAGCCGCAGTCAGGGCTGCTGCAGTCCTCAATCATCAGCTGCTATGTGATGTACCTCACCTTCTCTGCACTGTCCAGCCGCCCTCCAGAGAGAGGTGGGTGTCCCTGTCCTCCACCAGCAGTCCCTGCCATGATGCATGCCCTTCTCACCTCCACCTTTCTGCAGTGCTCTACAAGGGGCAGAACCTCACTGTCTGCTTCCCGGGGGTCCGGCAGGATGAGCTGCAGACAGAGGACACCACCGTCGCGGTGCTGGGCGCTGCTATCATGTACGCCTGCGTGCTCTTTGCATGGTGCGTGTACCCTGCGAGGCACAGCCAGCCCAACCGGCGCCACAGGGCGTGCTGCCAGGGGCATCCTGAGGGGTGGCAGGATAAGAGCAGGTGGGGCATTGGTGGTGGACAGGGGCAGCACAACAGACCTCCTGTGGCCATTGGGAATCCACGGGGCAGGCTGGGAGCCTAGCACAGGGTGATGGGTGCCTGTGTTGATTTCTGCCTCTCTCCTGGGCACAGCAACGAAGCCTCGTACCTTGCTGAGGTCTTTGGGCCCCTGTGGATGGTCAAAGTCTACAGCTTTGAGTTTAAAGTGAGTATGGATGCAGCTGTGCTCCATGTCCTCCTGCTGCAGGCACCCCAGACCCATCACCTCAAGGCCCTGTCCCAGCCCCAGAGAGGGGCAGGTCCGTCTAGCCAAGCACAGAGGGCTGCCCACACCACCTCCCCTGGCATCAGGCAGAGCTCAGCCTGGCCACGGTGGCCACAGGGCTGGGCACTCACCTCTCTGCTCTCCCTGTAGAAACCTTCCTGTTGCTTCTGCTGCCCTGAGACGATGGAGGAGGAGCTGAGAGGTGAGTGCAGTGTCTGTGTGGGAGAGTGGGCAGAGCCTGTGTCCCAGCCTGCGAGCGCCATGCCCCCACACTCCTCCAGGAACAGACCAGGCATGTGAACGAGTAGAGGAGAGTGCCAGGGGACAGTTCATCATCCAGGATGAGCAGGACCGGGTGGTCTACAGCTACTCAGCTTTCCACTTTGTCTTCTTCCTTGCCTCGCTCTATGTTATGATGACACTCACCAACTGGTTCAGGTAGGGCTCTGTGCTGCTGTCCAGCCCTCCCTGCTCTCCCTCCAAACCTCTGTGATGGGCTGTGATGGTATCACTGAGCTGGCACATGCTGGGGATGCTTGGGGCTCTGTGCCCACAGGCCAGCACTGCTCCAGTGGCAGCTGTGCAGTGCAGCAAGAAGGGCTGGAGGGCCCATGGCAGAAGGAACATGGCTGGGCACGTGGCCACAGGGACACAGGGTGACCTGGTGGCTGCAGCTGGCAATGGAACCCCGTGTTGGCATCCCTTGGACACCCAGTCCTGCCCTCTCCCACCAGCTATGAGAATGCAGTGCTGGAGACCACCTTCACACATGGCAGCTGGTCAACCTTCTGGGTGAAGGTGTCCTCGTGCTGGGCTTGTGTCCTGCTCTACCTGTGGCTGCTGCTGAGCCCCTTCTGTCTCCATGGCTCCCCACAGCACCGGCACAGCAGTACAGGGCCACGCATCGTGCGGCGCCGACGTGCTCCACAGCGCATCACCGTCTCCACATAGTCCCTGCCAGGACAAACCGCCAAGGGCTGGTCCCTGCCGTGCCCTGTGCCTGTGCTCTGGCCCCTCCTCACCCCCTGTCCCAGAAGAAAGCAGCATCTGAAGGGCTGAGGGGTACATGGGAGGTGGATGCTCCCAGGGATAGTGGTCCTGTGCTGAGCCAGAGCCACCCAAAGGGCCAGAGCAAGCGGGTGGTGGGTGCTCAGCCCACAGCCCGGTTGCCCTAGCCCCACTGGGTGCACTGGAGAAGCAGGGCCCTGCTCTGGCTGCCACTGCCATAGTGCATTCACTGTAAATACCAGCTTCAATACATTTTTATATAAAACTCTGAACTGAGCCTGTGCCGTTGCCCTGTGCAGGCTGCTGCCATGGGGATGGGGAGAGGGGGTGCCAGCCCTGTGAAACACCCTGAGTCAGCAACACCCCACAGAGCCTGTGGGGCGGGGGGGTTCTGCCAGACCCCTGTGCTGCTGGCAGTGCAGGCCGTCCTCAGGGGAATCCTTGTTCATGCCTTGCTCATGCCTGCTGCAAGCACAGGCCACTGGGCGGCCTGCCCAGTCTCTGGCATGGCCCTCCACTGGCAACTGCTGCAACACCAGGTGTCCTTGGGGCTCCCCAGATGCCTCAGCCCCACACAGCCCCTGTGCCAGCTGTAGGCAGGACCCATGAGGCTCTCTAGGAGGATGCTGGCTCCCTGATGGAGACCTGCAGAGGGCATTCGTGAGGTACATCAGGGTGGTGCAGCATGGCCATACAACAGCAGGGGAGCAGCCACTGGGACAACCAGGAATGTGCACCTGCTCAGGGCTGCCGCTGCTGCCCTCACAGCCTGCCTTGGGCTGAGCCCAGGTGCTCCCTCACACCAGGACAGTGAGCAGAAGCCTCTGGGAGAGCAGCACCCCAGCTCAGCTCATACCCAGGCCTGCTGGAATTGTCATCCATGCAGGAAGAGAGCACCCACGACAGGAGCAGAGGAGGGCAGGGTGCTGTGTGCTGCCATGGATGACCCCCATGAGGTGCAAGCAGGCAGGCTGGCTCAGCTGCCCTCACTCACCTACCAGCATCCTGGCTCACAGCACATGAGGACTGACGTGAGCCACTGGATCTGGAAGCCACAAAGCCCTCCCCACCCCATCCCAGGGTATGGTAGTGCTGAACACCCTCAGCTCTGCAGAGGCACCATGCTGGCTGAGCAATGGAATGCAGAGGGACAGCATGTGGCCCCCTCCCTGAGCACTGCCTTTCACACAGGACCCGGGGGAATGGCTACCCATGTCACCAGTACAACCTCCCAGGCAGACAGGGAGCTGGCTTGCAGAACAACTGGCCTTGGGCAGCTGCAGAGCTCCCTGAGCAGCTTCCTCAGGGTCCACCAGTAGATCAAGGACATCAAAGGTGGGAGGGGTCCAAGAGGCACCCAGCACCCAGGAGAGGGGCAGGAGCCTTAGAGCTTTCAGGGGGGTGGAATGTGCTGTGCCCTGACCTGTCCTAGGGAACAGGAATAAGGCAGGCAGGAGCTGGGCTACTGCCAGGCAAGGGGGGCAGGAGAAATGACTGTGCTTCCCCCAGCATCCTCCCTTTTCCCGGTGTTTCCATCAGGCCTGGAACCACATTTGGCTCCCAGGCTCAGGCATGGTGTGAGGCAGCCAATGTGGCCATAGGCTGCCAGCCTCAGAGAGCCCCATGCCACCTTTCTATCCTGCAGGACATGGAGCAGCCGCAGCCATTGATGCTGGTGGGGAACAAGATGGACCTGTGACCTCGGCCTGGCAGAGGAGATCCACACAGACCACAGGTGGCAACTGGCCATGGTGAGCAGCAGCTCCTCAGAGCCCCCGGGATAACCAGGGCCCCAGTGACACCCACTGCCAGCCCCAGGCCCACGGCTGCTTATTCTGGGAGACCAGCGTGGTGGAGTTGGGGCTGCATCCGGCTCGGTGAGGAACGCAGGCTGCCGCGGGACCAGTCCCCGTGCTGCCAGATCGGGCGGACACCACCATTCTGGCCCTGCAGGGAGCTGAAGAAGCCGATGGGCACCGGCCTCAGCACTAGGCTGGCCCTCATCGCCATGCCGACGTCTCCGCGCTGCTACCCGGAGCAGCTACAGCTAGGCCCGCCCCGGCCGTGCCGCAGCGCGGTTCCCCCCGGTGCGCAGGCCCGGCCGCCATCTCTCCACCGCCGCCCTCCGACCGGCCCTGGGCCCCGGCTGCGCCCCGGTCCGCTCCAGCGCCATGCCTTCCAGCTTCGTTCCTCGAGGCTCCTAGCTCTTCCACCCGCCCCGGGGCGTCCGGCCCTCAGCCCCCGCGCTGATCCTCGGGTGCTGCCCCAAAGACCGCCCAGGCCCGACCCCACCTTTGTTCCTCACCGTCAAGATGCCGCCGCTTGTCTCAGCCACGGCCGCGCTCGGTCCTCCTCTCCGCGGAAGCTACTGCTCCGCCAGCACCACCCATGCTCGCCCACCCCGCGCCCGGCGCACGGACGAGCAGACGCAGCGTGCAGGGCTCCACAGCTACTTTAATAGGGGACGGCGCCGCAGGGCGCGGGGCGATGCCGGGGGTCCCGACGGGACCCGGCCTGGGGCGGCGCGGGGCATCCTGACGGCGGGACCGGCCCTGGGGCGGCGGCCCGGCACGGCCGCCCGCTACTTGTTGCCTTCCTTCTTCTCGTCGGCCTTCTTCTGCTTCTGCTGCATGATCTCCGAGTCCCTGCGGGGAGCGCGGCGGGGCTGGCGGCGGGGCCGGCACCGCCGCGGGGCGGGAGCAGGGAGCGGGGCGGGGGAAGCCGGCGGGGCCGGCCCGGCGCTCACCTCTGCTTGCGGGCGGCAGCCGAGAGCCCGTCGTCCCGCCGCTTGCCCTTGCCCGAGTCGCTCTGCTTCTTCAGATTCTTCTGCCGCGCCAGTTCGCGCTGGTTTCCGCCTGCCACGGCGCGGCCGCCTCAGCGCGGCCCGGTCCCGCTTGCGGGCCGCGGAGCGACCCCCCACACCCCGGCTAACCACTGCCCGCAGGGCGGGTCCCTGCGCAGCGGCGGATCATGGGGCATGGCCCCTGACCCCGGCCCCACCGCACTCCTGGGTCCCAGAAAGGCCCCCCACCACCACCCCGGCCCACTGTACGCGTCAACCCAACCCCAGCCCCCTTTCTTGCTTTCCTTGCCCCCCCCGACTCACGGGTCATGGCGCCGCTCCCTCCCACCTCCACTCCACCGCCACGTCCCGCACTGACCCCCCCCCACGCCCCGCCCCGCGCCGTGCTTTAAGGGATGCCACAGCCAATCATTGCGCCGATCCGTCCCCCCGCTGCACTCCCATTGGTGCGTCTCTCCGGCAAGGCCCCGCCTGATTGGCCGGGGGCTATGGCCTCCCTTCTGCCGGCGGGGGCGAAAAAGCCGGAAGGTTGGGCGCAAGCGCCGCAGCCGCCCCCGCGCGACAGGATGCGTGGCGTGGGAGAACCGCCCCCCGGCGTGACGTCATGAGGCGTGCGGGCAGCTCTGCCAAGGGGGAGAGTGATGCGGACGGTGCGGGACGGGGGCTGGGGCGCGGGGCGCCGTCCCGCTCCTCCCTCAGCCCTCCTCCCGCAGAGTTCTCCGCCCCAGGGAGTGTGGGGCGATGCGGGAAGGACGGTACGAGAGCTCTTCTATCTCCTCGGTCAGGCTCTGGAGCGCTGCGGGGCCGCTCAGATCGCTCCTTCCGCCGCGGGCGGCGCGGGGGATCTACGGGAAGGGAAGACTGTAAGCGCTGTCCGCGCCAAGAGGGTGCGGGACGGGCATCCGTCCCTTCGCAGTTCGATTCGCCTACGCACGCAGGGCTCGGCAGCGGCATCGGGTCGTGGCGGGGATTCTGCGGGGCGTCGTTGGATGGGAGGCTCTTGCGCTTCGCCAGCCGTGAGAGTTCGGTGTGGATCACCTGCGGGCGAGGGGCGGCTGCGGTAGGACACCCGACCATCCCAGCACCGACTCCTGCGGGATCCTCTCCCTCCTTATCGCTCCTGGTACCAGGTACCGTAGGACCACCGCCTGCCCTCGCACCCCGCCTCACACACCTTGTTGGCCGGGTCCAGCTCCAGAGCTCTCTTCAGGACCACCACCGCCTCTGCGTCCCGGCCCTGCTCTGCCAGCAGCTGCGGGGAGAGGAGCGGAGCGTAGCTGGGCGGCCGGGCTGAGGGGAGCGGGGTGGTGTGGGGCAATACGAGTCCCACCTGTCCGCGCCGGAGCAACGCCCGACCGTTGTCGGGGCTGATCCGCAGGGCCGCCTCGCAGGCCGCCAGCGCCTCCTCCGCCCGCCCCAGTTTCAACTCGGCGGCCGCGCAGTTGTTGAGGCACTTCACGCGCTGCTCCCGCAGCTCCTCTTCCTCCTCGGGCCCAGGCGGAGCTGCGAGGCGAGTGGCGGCTTCAGCGCCCCAGCCCCACAGACCCGGGCCCTCCCTCCCGCCCGGTCTCACCGGTGGTGGGGCCGTCCAGGGCGCGTAGGGACAGCCGGTACGATCGCAGCGCCGCCGTGAAGTCAGCCCGCGCGAAGTGGAAGTTGCCCCGCTCCCGGCGCTGCGAGCCCAGGCGCAGGCGGTCGGCGGGCGGCAGCGACTGCAGGTCGGGATCGTCCCGCACCTCTAGCAGCGTCACCTCGAACAGCAGCGGCGCCTCGGGAGGCACGTCGGGCTCCCTGCTGGTACAGCGCTGGCTGTCCCCGATCCCTGCCCGCCTCTGCTGTCCCCTGCCCTGCCGGCCCCACCGGCTCTGGTCTTCTTGTCCTCGCCTGTCCCTGTGATCTGCTCGCCTCAGTCCGTCTGCCCTCCCGCCCCCTGCCTGCTCCAATCCCCGTCTGCTCGGTCTCCCTGCCCGCCCGCCCTACCTGCCCGGGCGGCCATAGGCGTAGGGGAAAGCGGCGAGGAAGAAGGAAACCTCCCCGGGCTGCATGGTGGGGACGCCCAGCTCCAGAGCCTGTGGACGGGCACGGTGGGGCTGGAGAGTCGGAGCCCCGGGCGGCGCTGAGTCCGCACGGCACTGAACCGCGCACCGGTTCGGGCTCACCTGCACGACGTCCCCGTGACCCGGAACGAAGATGAGCCGCGGGTCCCGCTCTACCAGCCCGCCGTCCTCCAGGGCGCCCAGCACCTTCACCGACACCTCCTGGCCCGGCAACGGCCGCGGCCCGCCCGGCCCGGCCCGCACCACGCGCTTCCGCAGCAGCCGGTCCTCTGCGGGGGAGGAGGCGTTCAGAGACAAGCCGGGAGCCCCGAAATTGGCACCCCTTGCCCGACTCTCCCCGGTACCGGCTGTCCTAGTCTGGGCCGCCCGCCGGCGCTCACCCGTCAAGTCGCTCCAACCGTCGGAAGCAAAGAGAGGCCCGAAGCCGCCGGGCCCCGGCACTGCCAGCGCCTCCAGCCGCCGGTAGAAGGGCCGCTCCTCCTCGCACACCGACGGCACCGCGATGGCGGTGTGAGGCAGACGGAACCGCACCCGCCGGTCCCTGCCGGGCCCCCGCGGCCTCCCGCCTGTTTCTCTCTCCGGGGAGCCGCCGGGCGACGGCCCCGGCATGTCCGCCCCCGGCCCGCCTCGCCGCCCGCCGCTACCTGCTGGCCTCGGTCCGGGCCCGCCCGGGGCTCGGCGGCGGGTGCCCACGGCACCCAGCCCGCACCGGGCGTGTCGCCGCCGGTCCCGCCGCGCCCCGACTGCCGAGGGACACCGTGGAGCGCATGCCGCCGCGCCGTTACCTAATGCCGGGAAGCGGCTCAGGGGATTAGTCCGGGCCGGCGGCAAAAATAGCTGGCCCAGGGCGAGCCCGGCCACGGGGCTCCCGCTGCCCCTCGGGACCGCCCGCTGCCCCTCGGGACCGCCCGCTGCCCCCTCGGGACCGCCCGCTGCCCCTCGGGACCGCCCGCTGCCCCTCGGGACCGCCCGCTGCCCCTCGGGACCGCCCGCTGCCCCTCGGGACCGCCCGCTGCCCCTCGGGACCGCCCGCCCGCCGCCGTCACACGTTATGGGCAATGCCGTGGCCGGGCATCTCCGGTACCGAGGCTGCGGGCTGGGCGTCTGGCTTATCCCAGCTAGCAGCAGAAGAACCACTGTGAGTATCTCCATCCAAAGCTGTCTCACATCAAAAGCCTGATTCTACAGTTTGAAAGAAGTGGGACCTCCTGGGCAAAATGCTGCTGCAGTTCTTTCCTTGCGCGACCTGTCTGAAGCAGTGCCAGATGCTCCAGCTGCCCTGAAGCACCTGGGGTCAGGTCATTCCCTGCTCCCTGGAGGGCCATGGCTGCAGGGGGAGAGGCAGAAATAAACATCTGATCTGCTAAGGCCTGAGCCAGCTTGGGAGAATGTGCTACTTTGGGTGGTGGCTTCCCTCTTACACAGGACCAGCTCTCTATGCAGGTCTCACTGAAAGCGAGGTCTGTAGCCATCCTGTTTGCCAATAATTCCAGGCAACAAATATAAAATCCTTCCTTAGATGTTTTTCTCCTCAATTGAAGCTCAGTACCCGCAGGGCAGCTGCAGCACAGTGAGGGACATCTGGGCAGCCACCAGCACAACCCTTCCTCATCCTCCATCCCTCCTGGCAGAAAGCTTCCCCTGGCCTGTGCTAACTCACCCAGGCTGCCCTGAGCACCAGCAGTGCTGCTCTGGGCCAAACATGATGAAGTTTTACCTGTGTTCAGTACCCCAGCTGCTACCAGGTCAACAGTCACAGACCAGGGAGCAAAGCCAGGATCAGAGAAACTTCCCAGGCTCTGCTTGGCCTGATGGAGGGCACAGCCCTGCCCACCAAGGAAGGCGCACTCCAGTTTGGTGTTATGTGGGTAACTGTCAGCTGTCAGTGGAGCTTGTCAGTGTTCCTTTTCCTTGCAGCAGTGCCGGGAGCCCACAGCCAGGTGCAGGACTCCTGCCAGTCTGTGCAGGGACCACTGGATATCTAATGCTCCTCCAAAGGTGCCTCGACATCTGCATGCATTAGGGGACAAAGCACCTGCCACTACACCAGAGCACAGAAGGGAGATGTGATTTGAGATACTAATGGAGCTGGGAAAGAAATTGTTGTACTGCACAGCTACTGTAGTCAAAGAACTACACACTAAGCCTCGTATGAGCTACTGTACCTGGAGAATTCCAGCAGCAAAACATAAGATACCCAAGCTTTGAGTTGTGGGGGAGGAATCCACAGAGAAAGCAAGTTCTGCCTCTTGCCATGGTAACTGCTGCCATGCAGCATACTTTGAGTGTGCTGACCCTCACTTCAACTTGCATGTAGTCCAGGAACCCAGAACCAGGGCAACATCTCTTTCCTGCCCTTCCCAAAAGAAAGCAGAACACCCTCAGATAATCAGTCACAGCCCACACCACATGGTATACTCCTACCCCTCCTGAAGAGAGACCCACAGCTTCCAGCCTGTTTCTTAGCATGAGAAGGAATAATTAACTGGTCTTATCCACCCTCACCACAGCAGAGCACCACAGGCCCTGCCTGTGTTTGGGTAGAGGCTGTAGGTAGTAACATTCCTCCCCTACACCTGACTACTCCTGCAGCAGCTTCAAAGCTGATTTATTGCTGCTGCAAGTGAGGCCCTTGCCAGCCTGCTCCACGTGCCTGCACAGCTGCAATCCAACAGTCATAGTGAACATTATGTACCTTTGAACTTGGTAGGGCAGCACACAGCAAAGGCACTTGTGACCACAGTCCCCCCCCCAAAACATCTGTAAATGCAGTACCTGAAGCCCAACACATTGGGACAGCTGTTGCTGCTAAATTCTGGAGGGGCTCTGGCAGCTGAGGCAAGAGAATGGGTTAAAGGCTGAACTCAGTGGCTATAAGGGCTCACTGCAGGGAACAACTTGCAGCAGGAAACTACTGCCTATGAAGAGCAGGATCCCATTGTTAGGTCTGACAGGTTGCCCCAGGACAGGGACACTTGGTCTTAAGGGGGTCATTTTATTTTTTCACTTCTCCAAATGTACAAAAAAAATTAGAAAATAACTGTACCCCCACCCCCTCCCAAACCACAAAACAAACCTGGGAAGCCCCACAACAGTGCAGCTAAGAGACGGCAGGAAAATAAACATTACTAGATACAGCAGCTGGGGCTCCTCGGCCCGCATGGCCACTGGCTCTCCACAGCCCAGAACTGGCCCCAGTCTGACCAGTGCTTCCCCAATTCACACAGAGCTCATCCTGACAAGGTGGCAAGTAGGTACTTTACAAATCCTCCTTCACCTTCTTCTTGGATTTCTTGGATTTCTCTTCCTCCTGCAGTACAGGAGTGTTGGTTGCCTCCCGCTTTAGGTAGCTGATGAAGTCACTCACTTCTCTGCCCCCCTGCAGAAAGCAAATGACAGTCAGGCAAGACCTGTACACAGCATGGGCTTCCCCTCTCCTGAAGGGGGGTTCAGGTGCCTGGCAGGAGACCCAGGTGACTGCAAGCAGAGTTCTCCCCAGGGCCTGCAGCACAAAGTACAATGCTCCTATCAAGTACCATCAGGTGCGTTCCCCAGGACACAGTGCACCCCCAACTCCAAAGAAGCTTGAGTACAATTAGAACACCTGAATGCTCTTCACTTCTCTACAAAACATCAAAACCAGCAAAATACTCACCTCATACTTCTTTGGACTCTGCTTCTTGCCAGCTGGAGCAAAATAGATGGTGGGGAAACTGGAGAGAGAAAAGAAACACATGAGCTCCCGAGACGCTCTGATTTCTATCAGACCAGCCCCAGCTGATGGGACTCGCTCACCACACTGCCCGGGTTTAACATGGCACAGTTTCAGTGGCTCTGAGGCACCAGGTGTGGCCGTCAAGAGCCCAGCTACATCCACAGATCTGGCTGAACTCACAAGTTCAAGTTTGCTAGTTGAACTGCTTTTGGAAGAGCAAGCCAAGATTTGCTTTCACACTGCCATCAGAGCCAGGACACCAGAGTCCTGGAAAAGCCAGGCAGATCAGTGTATTTTGTTTTCACTCTTGATTTCTTCATATCTTCATTTCTTCATATCAAGCCACTGCCCAGCAGTCACCTAGCTATTGCCCAGCAACCCTCACACCCTTCCCCGTGAGGCTCTTTCAGCTCCTCAGTGCTGGGCCTGAGGCCAGACAGAAACAGACTCATGCACCAACATGTGGTGTCACAGCAGTCAGACCTACCCTCGGACTTCATATGGAGAAGGCACATCATTGGCTGTAGCGTCCATTTTGGCAATGATGATATTGGGATCTTTGCTGAGCTGTGGGTAGAAAGAACCCATCAGTAACCAATTCCAAGATCCAGGAACCCAGCAGTCAGCATGATCTGGGACAGTGGTGTCAGAGGACAGTGCACAGGGAATGCCACTTCACCAACCCTCCCTACATGGGACATTATCACACAGAGGGAAAAGACCCAAAAAGAAACTTGGGCAGTTGAGGCCAGCAACTGAATCAGGGAATATTCCTGTGCCCTAGCCAAGAACACAGACTAAATATACCAATGTGGTTGCTACCACAAATCCTGCTGCAAGATATCTGCACTCCATACAGACCAAGATTTGTAGTCCTCAGGAAGGCACCATTATGCCCCATTATCACAGAGGTTAGGAAGAACCTCCAGGATCATTTAGTGCTGCAAAATTCTAGTACACATTTTCAAGTCTCAGATTTACCTTCTCCCCCAATTCTTTGTATTTGGGCTCCAGATTCTTGCAGTGGCCACACCACGGTGCATAGAACTCTATCAGGACATCTTTGTCTTCTGCATTAACAATTTCATCAAAGTTCTCAGCCACCACCACCTATAAGGGTTGATCACACTAGTTAGTTCCTTCCAAGTCAGAGATGAAGCAGTGACATGACATGGTCCACACAACCCACCCAAGCCTGGGTCTCCCACACCTGCACAGCAAGCAGCAGAACCAAACACAGCACTCCTCATCTGCACCATGCAGGTAAAAACCTGCCATAAGTAACCAAAACTACCTCCAAGTGAGATCTGCATGTGGTCCCCTCACAGGAAGATAACGCCGTTTCCTTTTAATCCCAGCAAGCAATTGGCCTGGCAGGACTGGCTGAGGCCATCCCCATCCCTCCAAAAGCATCTGCGAATCCCATGACTCACACTCCTGAGTAAGCCTCTCAGCAAAAGGCCAGACCAGGGAATGCTCTTACTCAGGGCAGAGCTGCCTGGGAGGGTGAAAGGCAAGCATTATACCAGATCCCAATGATGAGATAAATGGGGAGATCCCTAAAACAGTGCTGTCACAACTAACAGGAAGACCGTGCCATGAAGGAGCGAGCAACGCCAAGAGGGCGGCAGACCTTTGCATAATCCCTGGAAATCTGGATGCTGCTGCACTCACAAACTGCTGTAGCCAAGCAGCAGTTATCATGCTAGAGAAAAAAGTAGAACCCAAATTGCAAGCTGCATGTCTCCCTCGCCTCAGAAAGCTGCAGCAGAACAAGGGAGCGAGTAATTCCTCTGTCTATCACCACAGAGGCCTCTTGAGCTGCCACCATGCCACACTCCCAGCATGTCACACAGGCACAGGAAGCTGCTGCTGAACAGTGTCTCTGCAGCCATAAGCAGCACTCACCTTTACAGGGCCATCATTGCTTTCAGGGACAGGCTCTGACTTCAGGTATTTTTTCAAGTTTCCATCAAAGTAATCTTGCAGGAATCTCTCCAAAGCCTTTCCATCACGGCTGAAAAGAAAAGTGATGTTACAGCCATCATCACACACACAGGATGAGAGGGGGAAACTTTCAAGGCTTATTTAAGCTCCTTCCACCCACACAACAGATGTCACCTTCATCTCTGACAGCACCAGTCTGGGGCTGGCTAAGTAGACCCCAGAACAAGTACAACGATGTCCTAAAGAGCTCTGACAGGAGGCTGTGTGCACAGCCCATTCAAAGTTTTAGGTCTACCAGCATCCCTCAGGTATTTTTTTCCAAATGAAAGGTACAACTAATTCTTCTGCCCTTTACTGCACCCTCATTCCTACCCAGACATTTCAGTATCTTGAATTAAATTCTTTCCTTTTGTGTAACAGGACGGGCTGCAAGCTTTCTAGAGAGCAGGAGCCATTTTGACCCAGCAATTACTTCCTCCAACTGGAACATTCGGCTCCCCTGTTTCCTCGAAGCTAACAAAGTATCACCTGGTCAGAGACCTCTAGACAAAAGTCCATCGAGTGAGACCCATTACCACCAAGTTCAAGAACTCACGAGAACTCTTCTTGCATGACGTATTTATCTCCTTTGGCAGTTCTGATGGCAACGACAGGGGCCTCACCCACACTGCTGTCCAGACCAAACTCAGAAAGCTCATGGCCAAAGGTTTTCCGACTAGCAACAGCGTAAGACAGTTTGTGGCCAGCATCCAAGAACTTCTTTGCAATCATCATAACTCTGAGGGGAAAAATAACAAACAAAAGCACAAAACATTATTTCTTTGAACATTTTCTTCCACATTATGTAACACCCTTCATGATGACATGCACGTCGGACTAGGCATTCAGTGGCACAACATGCTCTTCAGAGCCAAGCCCTGTAGAAACGGTGCTGAGAAGCTGACCAGTAAGCTTGTGTCTGTGGTGACTGAGGCAAGCGTTGTGTGTTTCCATCCTCCACCTGTGTGACCCCAGGGTCTCAGGCATGAAGGGCAGAATTGCACACCACAGCAGTGAGGCAGTTTGTGGGTAAGGTCTAAGATCCTAAGGACTGGGGATCCAAAAGCAGTCACACAGCATTTCAGAGGATTGTCACCCAAGCTATGGAACTGCAGCAAGGCAGGAACAGCACAAGGCTGATTTACCCCCCACCACTCCCACCTGTTGCGCCAGTAGTTGGATCCCTTTGCGTTCTTCTCATAGTCAACGTCGTAGTACGCCACCAGCAAGTCCTTGCCCTGGATCAAGTCTTTGTTGTCTTCAGTCATGTGTGGGCAGATGCCAAAGCTGTCAACGAGAGAGGTATTAGCAGAGTCCATGACACCAGAACAAGCTTGACACAGCACACTCACTCCCCACCTGCGAGTTAAATGCCAGTGATCAATCAGGCCTCGGAAAGAAACACTTTACTCATTCCTGTACCAGGTTATTCTGAGTCAAATGTCTATCTCCAGCCACATCAGTGGCTAGAGCTGACCCAAGTAAGGCCAAAGTTAGCAGTTGTCCCAGGTTCGGTTTTTAAACAGAATCATGGTTAGATTATGGAGAATGCATGCCAGCAGCCAGGTCAGGATTTCAAGAAGGTATCTCTAAAGGGAAGCAGTGCCAAGACATGCAGCACGAAGCAATGAAAAAAAACAAGCTCTGACAGGGACAAAACCAACTGGGGCCAGTCTGTCACATTTGCTGGTGAGGAATAACTCACATGTTCTCCTGGATGAATTTCTTGATCTTTCCACTGGTGATTTTGTCTTCTGGATACTTGATAGAGCTCTCCTCAAACTTGTTGGTCAGGCGTGGAGGACGGAATAAGACTATACCTCTGTGGGGAAGCATGTGCTGTGAATTAGTTCAACGTGTCCCTGGGGATCCAACGACAGCAGCCAGATGAGGCAAAAACCCACTCTCCAGTGGCAATCCCCAGTCACTCATTTATAGCTCAGACAACGGTGTAGTTTCTTGGTGGCACTAGTGCATTAGGGGTACCTGTCAGAGCCTTCTCCATGATTCAGACAGGCCACAATGAGAAACAAAATTCTCACTATAACAACAAACATGGAAACAAAATGTCTCTGTTGAGATACTTTCCACCCAGAGGCAGACATGAATGCTTCAGAGCCTGTAACCATTTACACCTTTCTATTCCAATTCAAAAGAGACACCACTGTCAGCTGGGGAAGAAACCAGACCTTAAGCTATGTTTAGAAACTGAAACCATTTAACCTGAATCCATGAATTTGTTCCAAATGCCTCAATAATGAGAAATCTTTTATTAAGTAACTTACTCTCCATCCTCCCTGTACTTCTGCACCAGCTGCTCCTCGGTGGTGTGCGCAAAGCGGTAGTTATCCCTGAGGCTGTTGGCTGCTTTCATGAACTCCGAATAAGCATCCCCAGATGCATCACCAAAGAAGCCTGCAGCAGAAAGGCAGACTATGACCTCCAGCCAACACAGCTGTGGACCCTCTGCAGCTCTCAGCACATTTCTCTATAATACACTGGATCAATGCTGAATCCAGTCGTTCAGTGCATGTTGAGATCTTAAACTTCAATAGCTTTTCTCCCATTTTTTGGAACCTTCTTGCACCCTCTCCTTTCCAACAGTAGAAAGTTACTCAGGAGAAGCGCAACTTGCTCATTCAGCCAAAGACAATTATCCCCTGAATACCCAGACATCCACTGGTGACTGCGCAACAACAGCCACTGGCACTTAATAACAGTAAGTTTAGGAATGCTGGTTAATACTCATGTAGTTTTACTTGTAAGATGGCACCTGATTTGCACCATGTGTTGTTGCCACATGTAACCACAGACACACCCAATGCCAACAGCCCTTGAATGCCACCAGAGCAACGAATGCACCTTCCAGTAACCCAAAGCTGTTGTCAGCCAGCCAAGAAAGCAACAACCTTTGGAAAACATATACTATGGTGCCAGGGGACCCAACAAAACCAGAGGGCCATGGGGGGGGGAAAAAAAAAAAAAAAATTTTGGAAGGAATACCCAGAAGTCCTCAAATTCAATCTCCCACTTCAAGTGGGACCAGCCTCAGTTGAACTAGGTTGCTCAGAGCTTTGTCCAACTAAATTGTGAAAATCTCCCAGGCTGAACATTTTAAAATCCCTCTGGATACATGTTCTAGGGCTTTATTGTTCTCATTACCAGCAGTGGCTTTGTTCATGTCCATCTGGAATTTCTTCTGCTGCAGCCTGTGGTACTGCACTGATCTTTCCACACAAGCTCCCAGAGCCCACTGCACACTCATTTCATGATGGACTACCTCTACTCACCCACGACAGAAGCGTCTTTATCGCCAATGAACTTCTCAAACTCAGCCACAGAACTGAGAGCCACCGAAGCAGGTCCCGCCTGTTTCTTGAGATGGCTGACAATCCCATCTTGAAAGATCAGAAAAATAATTAAAGGGATCAATACCAAGTTCCACAAGACATTCTTCAAGCTTCCTAAACCAAAAATTGTTTCTGCAGAATCTATACACATCTCCCATAGAATAAATATGTGAACTGAAGGATTGCTCCTATCAGCTTCACACAGGAGCTTTCTAGCAACCTGGGAACTAGGAGCTAACCCAGAAACCTTCACCTTTAATGGAGAGCTTTAAGGGAAAATAAACATCCCAGGCTTTGCCAGCACAAAGAGTTCTGGAGAGGGTAAGGGGTTGGGGGGTGTATGTGTAGGTGGGAACCTTCTCTGCATCCCTGGCTGTTACATGCTGTCTCCTGCAGCAGCTCAGCAAGCCAGACTAATCTGTTCTTACCTGCTGTTCTGGGCCCATCATATGTCCCTGCTTCTTCTCCATCTCGAAAAATCTTTAATGTGGGATATCCACTGACTCCATACTTGTTACAGGTGTTGGAGTTTGCCGTACAGTCAACCTAAAGCAAAAGAAACCTTGCTACTCAGACTGACATCCAGCCCTAACACATCCAACCCAGCCAAGGGACTAGAGGGATCCATCACATGCTGCCTGGTGCTGGACAGCCCAGACGGGGAATGAGGTAACACAAGTATAGTAAGAGGCCCAGAAAATGAGAAAATACTGGAAAGACTAAATAGTTTCAACTTCGACCAGACTACACACAAAAAAAATACTAGAAAGCACAGTTTCTTGCACTCAATGACCAAGAATTCCTCAGCTCCTTGTTAGTCCTAAAATTCATATAACACCTGAAGAAAACAGGCTGACCAGACCAGGAGGCCATGGTGCTAACTGTCCATGCCACTCCCCGTAAAGGAAGAGAGACCCTGATTTGAGAAAGCTCTACGAGTTTTGTGGCAAAAAAGAAAGCTCTTAGTCAGCAGGCCTCCGTGGGTACATGCAGTACAGTGCTTGCTCTCAGCCCCGTCACACAGCTCCGAGCAGGCCTATTTCCCCGGCTGGGGCGAGCCCTCACACCCCCTCTGCACACCAGCTGCGCGGCTGCGGCCTTGCGAGGATCAGCTTCCAAATTATTTCAGAGCTCTCAGGCCTCAAAGAAACGACGTCCGTCAGGCCTGCAGAGCAGGAGTCCTGTCGCTGGCCGCTGCCCAACACAGGAACCTGGGCTCACCTTCACAAGCGGTACGATCCCTTTCAGCCGGGTCGCGGCCGACTCATACTCCGGCGCCAACCGCTTGCAGTGTCCACACCTAGGGGCACGGAAGAGAGTCAGATCGGCCGAGTATCTCTCTCGGCCCGCCCCCCCGGCCCCGGCCCCGGCTCCCCGCCCCCAGCGGCCCCTCACCAAGGCGCGAAGAACTCCACGAGCACCAGCCCCGGGCGCTCGGCCAGGCCACTCTCGAAATCGGCATCGGTGAGCTCCACCACATCGGAGGCGCGAGCGCCGAGGGCGAGCAGCAGGATCAGCAGCAGCGCGGCAGGCAGGGCCGGCTGCGAGGCCCGGGGTGCGGACATGACGGATGGAGCGGCGCGTCCGGCGGATCCAAGAGCGGCGGGGCCGGGAGCGGCAGCTGAAGGAGCGCCGGGGCCGCAGCCGGAAGTCCCGCCCCCGCATCCGGATCTGCCGTGTGGCAGCTCCTGATTGGGCCGAACGTCACAGGGCGCAGCCGGAGGGGGCGGGGCCGGCGCGGAGACCCCGCCCCCTCCTCACGGCTGCCCCCTCTCGGCGCTGCCCGGGCCGCGGCGGGGCCGGTCGGAGCTTCGGGCCGGGTTCTGGCGCGGTCCCCTTCTATCGAGCTGTGTCGCGCCGACCACAGCGCTTGCCCTTGCCGGGGACCGCGGAGGCTCCCCGGGGCCGCGCGCTGCCGAGTCCTCTGCCGGTCTCGGGGAGCTTTGCTACCCTGATGGATGTGCGTTAACCCCGCCGTGGCCACCACGTCTGTACCGCGCGGTGCCGGCCCGGCGGTGACGCGTGCCCAGCACATGCCGCACGGCAGCGCTCGCCTCGCTGCAGGCTCGCTCGATGGACTCAACGCAGCCCCACATTTTCGCCCACCGCCCCTCACGCTCCAGCCGTGAGACAGTCCGGCGTTCCTCTGGCCCCGAGCCAAACCCGGGAGTGGGTCTTTACCCCGTAATCCCATCCTTCGGCATTTGCACTTTCCGCTGGGGTGTGCGGTCGGAAGGACTCTCGACTGTGCCATTCCTGCCGGGGTGCTCGGCTTGCATCCAGTTTTGACCCGGCACAGCCTGCTCCCACTTCGCGCCACCGTGCCTGTACCGCCAGGGCCTGGTGCTGTCCCCGCACAAAAACCCCGATTCTCACCCTCCCAGCGCCATCTCCCTTTGCAGCGCACCGGGCAGCTCAGGTGGACCTTGGGTGACAAGGCATCAGCTGGGGAAACGTTCTCCCTAGCCCCTTTCCGCCTCACCATCCGTTCCTCCTTAGAGCCCACGTACTCCGACCCTCGCCTCATCATCCGGTCCCTCCCGCGGACCGCTGAGTTTTAGCAACTGTTTCCAGTATCCCCACAGCGGATGATTGGGTCCAGCCCTCATCAGGTCCTCACCTCCGGCACGGAGGCAGCCGCCTGGGCCGTTTCTGGCATTTTTGTCACCAATATTGAGCTGCATCAGCCAGTCGGCCCCCGGGCTGCGGGGAGAACGCGTTTGACGTCTCTAACTGCATCGTCGCCATCGCGACAAAGAGCCGTGGACCGGGACCGTCTCCCGGGAAGCGCTGTGCTGCCGCCGTCCACCCTCCGTCCGTCGACTCCCGCCGAACGGGCCCCGCCGGCCCGGGGCCGCCTCGCCGCTCGTCCCGGTACTGCGCGCCGCGAGGCCGGCAGGGGGCGCCGCTCCTCTCCTCTCCGGCCAGGTGCGGAGGGCAGGGGGCCCCGGGACGGGCGGGGGGCCCCGGGACGGGCAGGGGGCCCCGGGACGGGCGGGAGGCCCCGGGACGGGCGGGGGGCCCCGGGACTGGCGGGGGGCCCCGGGACGGGCGGGGGGCCCCGGGACGGGCGGGGGGCCCCGCCCGTGCCGGGTTCCAGTAGACAATAATGCACAAGCCCGGCACGGCTTGAGGTGGTGGGGCTGGCGCCGGCCTCGGATTAGAGCCCGGAACCGAGGCCAGAGGGAGTCAGCTCCGTCGCGCCCTGGGCGTCCAGCCCCTGCGGCAGGAGAGGGGTGAGCAGGCAGGGACCTGGCAGGGTCCCGTGCCGGGGAAGTATCAGGTTGTGTCACAACTCGTCTCGGCGGTGTGTGGGACAGGGATCTCTGAGGCTGCCAGTGTCGGAGGAAGGTTGGGAGTCACAGCGAATGCGGGAGCGGCGGGGGCTGGAGCCGGGCTCCGGAGCCGTACTGCGGGAATTGCCGGAGCGAGCCCTGCGGGACCTCATCTGTCTCCCTCTCGCTCGCTCCTGCTGCCCGCAGGACGCGGGAATTGCTGCTTCCCTTCCCAGCCTGGGGATGCTGCTTCTGCTGGTGCTGCGGGACCCCAACACCGGTGAGTGAGAACGGGCCGTCGGGAGCGCAGTTGCCGCTGACAGATGCATGCTCGAGGGCCGGTTCTGCTCCCTCATCCTTTGTCTACTCTAGAGCCGTTCCCCTCTACTGCGAGGGCACGGGGAACGACTCCCAGGACAGACACCTGCTCCCGGCACTGTCCGGTGCATGTGCTCTGCTCAGCTCCTGCTCTCCCACTGCCTGGGTGATCAAGACATATTTCCCAACTGGAGTACCCTCATTTGCCAGAGGAGACCTTCCAGGGTATGCTGCTCAGTGTGGGATCTGAGGCCATGCAGCGGTTCCTGGCTCTGCTGCACTGCTCCTGGTACCAGCTGGGAGGGGGCCAGGGTGGTTGGGGTGGGGTGGAGGGTACAGAGCCCATATGTGGTGATTGTCAAGTCTTGTGATATGGGGGAAATCCAAGTGGTGCCTCTGCAGGAGGACAGGGTGCTGGGAGGTCAGTGGCGTGGTGAGTACTGGACTAAGAAGAAGCCTGAGCCATGGCTACAGCAGCGCATGTTTATGGGGTCGGACCTGACGCATTGTGGGTTACAGGATGCAGCGACATGCTGGGCACAGAGATCGCACAAGCTACAGGGGGACCTGGGTCCCACAGCGCTGGCGCTGCCACGGTCCCACTCAGTGCCGGAACTGCTGCAGCGGTGAGGGGATGCGGATGTCCTGCCCCTTCTCCAGCCGCCGCTCACAGTCAATCAGGTAGTTCACACCATCGATCACCAGCTGCACCAGTTCCACCTGCACCAGAAGCACAGATGTGGTGATTGAGGGACTGTCCTGGGAGCCACACCACTTGGCCAGTCCTGCTGCATGCAGGGTAGGCACCGCCACTCCCAGCACCCACATGCTGGCCCCAGCACACGGCCCTGAGGCTGCATGTGCACTGTGGGCCCATCATGCAGACGCATTCCAGAACCTTCCTCCCCAGTTCTGTCTGGCACCCACCTCTGACTTCCCCAGACGGTCCAGGTTGGAGATGTCAAAAACGCTGCCTACAGCTGCAGTGTCCACACCACCTGTCCCACGCTTCTGTAGCCGGAGGTTCTCTAGGATCTTGGGGAAGCGGCTGTCCTGGAGCCCAGAGAAAGCGTCAGTGCTCAGCAGGACCAGCAACAAAGAAGTCAGGGCTCTGTAGCCGAATGCTCCCTAGGGCAGCCCCCTGTCACTCACAGGGTCTTGTCAGTTGGTCACCAGCCCCACCCAGAGTCCTACCCTGAGCAGACCCAGGCTGACACCTGGGACCCAGGCCTCTCTGGCCAGGAATGCAGGCAGGGGCTGGACCCTATGCCTCCTAGGGGAACCTGAGTGTGGTCCAAGGCTGGGTCCCATGTTGTCTTGCACCTTTGCGGCTGAGGTCCCCACAGTCCTAGCCTGGCTCACCACAAAACTGGCCATGGTAATACCTTGCTGAGCAGTGGCAGCTTGATGTGGACACCTGCTCGCAGCCCCGTGCCCAGGTTGGAGGGGCAGGTCAGGATGTAACCCAGCCGTTCATTCCACATGAACTCCCAGCCTCGCTCCTGGATTAGCCGCTCCACCTGAGTTAGAGGCACAAGCAGTCATTCAGCCCTGGCCAAGGAGCATGCAGCAGAGGGCTAGCACCACAGGAGCCCTGCCTGCACCCTTTGCCTGTTACGGGGCTGGCACAGCAGAAACTGTTGGACACTCACCTCCTTTAGGCCCCGGCAGAACCGCTCAAAAACGCGCTTCATGTTGCCCCCCTTCTCCATGGAGATGACACGTGTGTGGTCCTCCTCATTGATCCAGATCAAGAAGGTTTTCTGGTGGTTGTGCCTAGGGACAGGGCAGTGTTTGGCTCTGCTGGCAGCTTGCAGAGACCCTATGCCACTCAACTGTGCCTCTTCTGCCCCTGCCACCATGGTGCCAGTGCTGCCCTTGGTTCCAGTGTGCCGACTGCACCAGGGTGAGCAGCCAGGAGATGCTCCTGGAGATGGGCTAGTGCCCATCCACACATATCACTGCCAGTGACGGGAGCTGTCTCCAGTGCCTTGGGCACAGGCAGGTGCCTGTGGTGGTGACACAGCCTGGACTGGGGACAGGAGCATGGCTCCTGCACCATGCAGGCAGCAGGAAGGGGCTTGTGAGGCATGGAGTGTGCGCTGGAGGGCTGGGTTAGAAGCAGCTGGAGCTGGGGACTGTGTGCACTCTGGAGACGTTTTCCGTATAAAGGCGCAGCGTCAGCAAGGGTGGCATGGGCAGACACACGCGCTGGCTGTTGCTCTGCAGGAGTGTGAGATGTTGCATGGCTGTGCAAAGATGCTGGGAGGGAGCAGTAAGATGCGACTATGGCAGGGTAGGTTTGGTGTCACATAGAGTGTGCACAAGCCAGAAGGAGTGCTGGGGATTGCCCAGGGACCAGAAGGCAATTACAGGTTTTTGGCAGCCTTAGAGTGCAAGGTGCTGCAGGATGGTGAGAGCAGGCAGGATTGACAGCTGGTACTGGCTCCACAGTCTCTCTTTCCAGTACTGTGCTGTGGTTTGTGTAGGGAACAGTAGACTCCTGACAGTGGTGCACAAGGAGCTCTCAGATGAGGCCACAGAACCCATGGTGAGCACAGCCCAGGGGCACTGGTGCCATGTGCTAGGGTCTGTGGTGTGGCAAACATGGGAAATGTGGGTAGCAGGGCTGAGATAGATGGAGCAGTACCACCCCCCCATCTCTGCCCTGCCGCCCAGTGCCAGGGCAGAACCTCACCAGATCCCTCGGGCATCAGGCCAGTCCCGAGCCATTCCTGCTGCTGTCAGGAGCGGGGACACCGGCTTGTCAAAGAGGAAGTGGTCCTGGAGGGAGGCAGAATTCACGGGCTCACCCAGGCTGCATGGCTGGCGCCAGGGCACCCTCACTAGTTCCAGTACTCCATGTCCCACTGGTCCCACCTGCCATGCAGGAGATTCACTGCGGCTCTTCCAGTCAGGGCACCCGTGGGGAGGAGCCCTTGCCCTCCTGGCCCAGGAGGCAAAAGGTTGCTGGTGCACAGCCCACCCTGTGCCAGAGGCTGGTGGGGCACCAGCTAAGTGCCACAAGCCCGCCTTCCTCTGGGCATGGGCAGGGAAATGGGGGCAAGAGTCAGAGATGGCCATGAGCTGCTGGGGCTGAGTTCAGAGAGCTCCTGGCTCATGAGGGCCTTGCTAGGGCAGGGGTCCTGGTTGAAGAAGACAACAGAGCTGCAAAAGGGGGATGCAACCTCCCAGAGGGGCAGTGCCAGGAAGGGGTCTTGCTCTGCATGCACCCAGGGGTTGGGGAGCTGGTCAGGAGCTGGACCGACTCACGTCAATGAGCTGCTGTTGCTCCTTCTCGGTCATCTCGCTGAGGCGGTAGTACCGGCCCGCCAGGTCTCCCGTGAGGCCACTCAGTGCATCCACAGTCACTTTCTCCACCTCTCGTCTCTCGGCACGGGTGCAGGCTGGAGGCAGGCTCAGGCCACGGATGCTGCGCCCGGTCCGGACCCGGGAGGACAGCACATAGCGCTCATCAAACTGGCCAAACTTTATCTGGAATAGACAGGAGCCACAAGGTGTTCATGGGGTGGCTCTGGTGCTGGCAGGGCCCTACCCCCAAGGCCCAAGGAAGGACACCCGTGTGCAGCATCACTGTCCAGTTTCTGCACCTTTGAGGCATCCAGGTCTGTGCTGTGCTTCATGGTGCGGGGGTTGTATCCATTGTGCCGCTCCTGAATCACAGGGTCAAACAGGTCAGCAAACACCTGGAAGAAAGTGGGACAATGTATGGCAGAGCCAGGGCTTTGTGAAGCCCCTGCCACAAGCCTGGCAGGGCCACACTGCCAGTGTGGGGGACAGTGTGTCCTGCTGTGCAACAGCAATCCACAGGGCAAGTGGAGCAGGAGGCTACAGGGCTCCAGGAATAGCTGCTCAAAAGGAGCCCTGTGTCCTGCAGGAGCAGGGGAAGACTTTCCAGGGGCCTCTCCAGCTGCACAGGCTGGGCAAGAGGAGCTGGGCAGTAATGCCCCAGGCTGTTGGTTGTACCATTGGTACTGAGACTCCTCTGGCTGCTGCAGGCAAGGCTCTGGCTGCCACTCACCTCATAGGTTTCTTCATCACCAGCTACGATACCCACAGTCTTGATGAAAGGGTGGCCAGGGTTGTCAACGCCAGTCTGAATGCACTGGTCCAAGGTCCAGCCATTTGGGGTTGCCTTGTCACAGAGCCTGGCGTAGATGGCTGGCGTCAGGTTGCTGGCCATGCAGTTGTTGTGCTTCCGCAGATCGGGGTACTCAGCACTGTGGGAGGACGCACCAGTGAGTTCTTTAGGGTCAGGGGACCCCAGCACTTATGCCTGTGCTCCACAGAGACTCTTGGTGCAGGTAGGGGCTGAGGAGCTTGGGGAGGGGTCAAATACTCTGCTTATCCACAGCAGCTGGGAGCAGGGAGGCAGTTACAGGCGTTGGTTGCATGGCAAAGGCACGGAGAGCCCAAGCCCGGGGCTGGCACTGAACCAAGCCAGGAGTCCACAGGCAGATCTGGGCCAGTCCTTAGGGAGAGGCTCCTTATCAAACACACAGTAGGGCCCCAGGGTGGGAGAACCTGCCAGGTGAGCAGTGGGGCCACGTGAGCCCATCCCTGCACTGAGCTGCCAGAGCACCTGGGCTGCAGAGTGGGGATCCCACTCCCTTGTCCTCCCTGGGGCTGCCCTGATGCCAGCTCATATCGAGAGGGGCTGCTCCCCATCTGCTGATGCAGTGGGTAGGGGAGGCAGGAGATGCAGTCTGCAGGGTCCTGGCTTGCTTGACCCCTGGACCCCCACACCTCTGCCCCGGATGCTGTGGGGCAGGAGATTGGCTGACCCTGATCTGCAGGCAGTGGGAACAGCACAGTCCCAGTGCAGTTTATTGTATTAGGGGGATACTTTCCTCTAATCAGCTTAGTGGGAGGCTGTCTCTTGACCTCATTCCCACTTTAGACAGGCTTCGTACTTGTTCTGTGCTCACAGGGAAATTGGCAGGGCAGGACCCTGCCACTGCTTGCCTCAGCCGAATCTTTCTTGAGGGTGCCTCCACTCACCTTAGTGGGAAAGGACTGGCCCTTGTCAGCCCAGGAGACTATGCTGGTTGGAGGGGGTCCTGCATCCCTGAGGACACCCTTTTGAGAGAGGCCTGCTTTGGGGGTAACATAGCTTAGGGGGGATCCATGTGGGAGAAAAGGTGTCTGGACTAGTGCAGGTCTGGTCGTTGGGAACAACAGTCAGACATCAGCACTGGCAGCAAGTCCTGGCACCCTCCTGTCCTCAGCTCCTGCGCTTAGGCTGAGTGCTCACACTGGGCATTGGTTCTGGCTGCCAGCACCAATCCTGTGCTGCAATGCAGAGCCCTGTGGCTGCTACTGCCTCCTCCCCTGTGTCTGCAGGCCAAGGAATGTGGCCCTTTGCCCACAGCTTGGCTACTGCTCATGGCTTCCTGTGTAGTGCAGAAGCGAAGGGAGGTAGGGCTCCCATTGCATCGTGTGGGGAAGCACTAGCAGCTCCTGCCTGGACCAGCAGAAGGAGGCATTTTCTCCAGACAAGAACTTGTCCCGAGGTTGAGGGGGCTGAGGGCTGCTCCCAACCCACACACAGACCTGTGCCCTGATAAGATAATCCAGCTATGAGGCTGACGTGGCATACATGGGACGCAGCCCGCCCTGGCCTCCCTCACTGCTTCTGCCCCATCATCTGCTGGCCACTGTCTCCCCACGGTGACACACTCGTAAAAAGCATTTGCTGATCAGAATGGGACACTTGGACAGGTTCCTCCACTGCTCAAGCATGGTCATGCTGCTGGGCATGCCAGGACCTCTTGCTGTGCTTTCTGTGTGACAGAGGATGCCCAGGAGCAGTAGATTCCTAAGGAAAGCCAGCTTACTCCCAGCAGGCAGGAGACTGCTATGGGTTGAGCATGCTGTCTGCCGCAGCTGTCTACACCTTCCCTGAGGTGTTCAGCATCCAAACCCTGAGACTCCAGGCTCTGCCTGCAGGTGCTGTGCCTACTGCAGTGCTGACTGAGCACCTGGTTGGAGTGCCCCCTCCCCTAAACTGCCCCAGACCACAGCCAGCAAATCGGGGGAACCTCTCTTCAGCCTTTCTAGAGCACCTGAACTCAGATGGATGTTGCCAGGACAAGCTGGGTAATGCTGGGATGAAGGTCCTGAGCAACTGGTGCTGTGCTCACCGTGGTGCCACAGAGCTGGTGGGGGAGGCTGCGTCCAGGCTGGCACTGGAGGGCTCTGGCAGTGGCACCACACTCCTGCCATGTGCTCAGGGTGTCCAGGAGTCCTCTGTCATAGTGTCAAGATGATGCTGCACCTGGGCTGCTTTAACCCCTTGGTTTTGGTCCCCAAGGCTGGTTTTAAAATTATGGCCATTTCAGCACCATCTATTTTGTTCCCACAAACAAAATTTTTGTTTTGTGTCACAGCACCGGTGATATCTTAAAAGTCTTTTCCAACCTCAACGATTCCATGATTCTGTGGTATTGTGGGCTCCTGCCCGGCTGCAGAGGCTGGAAGCGTGGATGTCTGCCAGGAGTGCAAGTCAGCAGTGCTGCCCACGCTGTCCTGTGCTCACCTCAGCCTGCCGTCCTGCCCTGTGCTCACCTCAGCCTGCCGTCCTGGCCCTGACCTCGGGGTGCAGCTGCCCTCTCTGCCCTTGAGCAAGCAGGTGTCTGACCCCAGGGCAGACCTGCTCAGCAGCCAGCAGGGATTATTACCTCATCGTCTACTGACTGGGCAGCTTCTCCAGAAGTGACAGCCACTGCACTTCCCTGAAGCTCTTCACCTCTGATGTGGCAGCCTCCAGTGCCCTTCCTGGCATCACTGGCTTGAGGTCCCCAGGCAGTCTCAGCCTCACATGGCCTCTGGAGAGGCACAGCAGTGTGTAGGGTGAGCAGCAGACCCTGTGTAGGGGCCTGGATCTGGGAGCCGGCAGGCAGCCAAGCATGAGGCTACAGGGAGGAGGGGTCTTGGGCTTTGTCTGGATACACTTTGGCAGGGAGCCCTGTTGTGGTGACCCAAATGTGGTGCCATGCCTGTCATAGGATCCACCTGGCAGAAGGCACAGCGTGCCCATGTCTCCTTGAGGTGGGAATGCCTGTGCCCTCCCAGCATGGCCATTCGTACTACAGTGCCTCTGACAGGAGGCTGTGGAGTGTCGCTCTGACCCCTCAGGGCTGCTGCCAATGTCTCTCTAAAAGACTAGAGGGGCAAAATCCTCGGGCAAGTCAGCTGCAGAGTGAGGGATTGCAGCTCACGCCTAGGTCTCTGTCCAGGTTCTTTTCAAGTGTCAGCACTGTCACAAAACCATTCCCAACTGAACAGAACCCCACAGGAGGCTCATTTTAGAGCTTTTCAGTCACAGCCCCACCTTGATTTCATCCCCTCCTGATCTGATGTCTGTGTCTCTGCAGTTTCAGAAAGCTGGAAAACACCCCCTCTTGTGAGTTAAATAATCAATGACATCCGGCCTTTGTAATTCTATGCACTCACTCAGTTTCTGTCCCTGACTTTATCCCAATGCAGCTTTCCAGAGCCTCAGTGCCAGCTCCTTGTGAGCCCTCCACATGCCCAGGGTTCCCAGCCTGCAATGCAGCACCGCGACACACCGCTCTGACTGTCGGCATTTGGTGCAGGGATGGCAGCAGCTGCCTGCGTTCGGAGGAGCAACGTGCTGCCTCCTTCCCACCCTGCTCCTTCCTTGTGCACAGTCTGCGGGCATTGGGCTAGGCAGGAAAACTTGGTCTTCATTTTCCTGGCCCACCTCTAGGATGTACCAAGCCAAGCAGCTGTTGCCAGCATATGGACTGGCTGGTGACCACCATGTCCCTTTCCCCTTATGGCCTTGGCCCCGTTCCTACTCTGCCTAGCTCTCGTGAGACACAGGTAGCTCTTGCGTCCAGTCCTGTCTGGTGCTGTGCACCTCTATGCTCCTCAGGGCTGGCAGCACAAACACTGGGCAGGACCAGCCTGTCTCCTCCACCCTATTTGCCATGGCAAGTGATAGTGAGAGGAACCATGTGAGTGTGAGGCACTTGGCCCGCCTGGCCAGGCTGGGCTCCCTGGGCTAACAAAGAGCCGTTTGGAGGGGAGCAGCATGAGACCTGGTCTAGAGCTTGAACCTTAGCATTGTGCTGCAGCTGCGATGCTTATCTGGCTTAAGGGATCAGGCACCGGTTGTGCAAATAGGGCCAGGGCTCTTTGCAGAGCCAGCATAACCTCAAAAGCACCCCTAAGACAGCCTGTGGCCATGTATGCACTCACTTGGCCCAGATCAACTCTGTGCCCACTTCCCAGAAGTCCTGATTGCACCTCTCATTGTCATCCAAAATCTACCCATGGGGCTGCTTGCTCAGCACCCAGAGGCCCCTCCAGTTCTCCCTTTAAAAACTGGCCCAGAGACGGAAGAGCCAGGACCTGCCAGCAAAGCTTTTCTTTTCAATAGAGGAGTCCCTGTCCCAAAGGCAGGCGCGTGGGAAGGCTGGTACAGCCAGATGAGGCCGGGCCAGGGGCTGCTATGGCACCAGCTCCCACAGTCAGAGATCCTGGGTGCTCTGCCAGCAGGACAAAATGGACCCTTTGCTCCGTCCGGCTCCTACCAGGACATTGGCAAAGTCCCCCTGGCTTCTGTCGGGCTGAGCCTAGGGTATGTCCCCACCGGCATTGGCCGTCCCAGCACTGCTGTCTCCCAAACAACCCCCATCTCTGCCCTCCCGGTCATCCCGGGAAGTCCTCCGGGACCACAACCACTGTCAAGCATTTGTCCCCTCCTGCTCTCGCATGTTCGCGGCTGCAGCGGCTTGTCCTGGTACTCTGGGACCACCCAGGGCAGCTGGCAGCTCCGGGCTCCCTGCCCGGACCGCAGCGCCCAGAGCCAACCCCCGGACCCGGGAATGTGCCCGGGGCGGCCCCCGCAGCCCTCACAGCCCCTATCAGCGCGGGTCCCATTAAGGAGACCCGCGGCAACCCCGACGAACCCCGGAGAGCCGGGACCCGCGCTCTCTGGTCCCCGCGGGACCTCTCCCGGGCCGCGGATGTGCCGGTGTCCTTGTGCACGGGGACGGCGGGGCCCGCGGAGCCCGCGGAGCCGGTGACCAGCAGCCCAAGGCGGGGGCGGATCCGTCCAACACGGCTGAGCCCCTGCGGCCGCTCCGTCCCCCTCGTGGCCCGGGGCCCCGGGGCCGACTTGGGCTTGGTTCGGGGCCGACTTGGGCTTGGTTCGGGGCCGACTCGGGCTTGGTTCGGGGCCTCCCGGTCCTTCCCGCCATGGACGAGCAGCGTCCATCGCGCCGCTCCTGTGAGCTGCTCCAGGACCCGCCGCCCAGGCTCGAGCCGGGGGGCGGCCACCGCACCCTCCCCCGGTGCCGGTGCTGCAGGGATCGTCCCCCGCTCGCCGCCCCCCGCCCGTGCGCCCCCGCCGCCCGCGCACGTTACCTGGGCGGGTATCGCCGACGCTGACGGTCTCCCGCGTTGACCGAGTCCCGGGCGAGTAGGAAGCCGGCGGCGAGAGAGCCGGCGCCCACCATGGCCAGGAGGCCGGCGGAGCGGCGAGCGGAGAGAGCGCGGGCGAAGGTACTTGCCATAGCGGAGCAACGGAGCGGCGGAGCAAGCGCGCCGGGGCGGGCAGCGGACGTGAGGGGAATGGGAACGGGAATGGGAATAGGAACGGGAACGGCGCCGGGGAGGGCGAGGGGCGGGGAGCCGGCGGGGCACGGGGGGGGCCTGGCGGCGCCGCCACCTGCTTAGCTGCCCCGCCCCACCCCGCCCCGCCCCACCGAGGCCGCCGCCGCTTTCAGCACTGTTCGCCGGACAGCGCCGGAGGGGCGGCTGCGCCGAGACGGGCCGGCTCTGCACCGGGACCTACACCTCGGAGCCCTTCGCCGCGCCCTGCGGCGGACGGGCGTGGCCGGGTCAAAGTTCGTCCACCTGAAGCCAAGAGCGGCGACCGCGTCTCCTCGACGGGATGCAGCCCGCGATGGGTCGCGGGGTCGGGGGCCTGTTCTCGGCGGTCACCAGCCCTCCTGCAGTGCTCCGTGCCCGCCACACCGGCGGGGCCGCACTGGTGGGCCAGGGAGCGCGCTGCCTTCGCCACCGCAGACCCCCGAGGGGCGGGAGCTGCTGGCGCACCTCCGGGCTGCTCTGGCACACGGGAAGCGGCCTCCCGGTAGGGATGCGAGCCCAGCCCGGTGCGGTCGCTATGGGCGCGTGTCCCGCCCGGTGCAGCCGCGCGCTCGCCGTTACAGCGGGGATGCGCGCCCACGTGCGCGCGGCGCGCCTGGCCGCGCAGCAGATCCCGCCGCCAGGGGCCGCCACGCCGTGCCCCGAACGGCCCGCCTCCCCGGCGCCGATTGGCTGCTTGCGGCCGTCAGCAGGTGGTGATTGGCCGGGGGCAGCGCGTGCAGCGCAGGGTGCGCTCGGAGGCCGCAGGTGAGCGGAGCGAAATGGCGGCGCCTGGCGTGGCGCCCCCTGCTGCCGGCGGCGGGGGCAGGGGCGGCCGAGGGGCCGGGGACAGGGCCGGGGCCGGGTCGGGAAGCGAAGCGAAGCGAAGCGCAAGGTGGGGAGGGGTAGGGCGGCCGGTCGCGCCGCTGCTGGGCCCTATTTGTCGGCGGCTGTCGGGGAGCGCCGGGTGGGGGGCAGCGGCGGCGCCACGGCGAGACGCGGTCCGGTCCCGTGCCGCCCCCGCTGCCCGCCGCCACCACTCGCCCGTGCCTGCCGGGCCCGGGGTCCGGTCCGTCACGGCGCGGGAGCTCCACCGGCCTCGGGCGCAGCGGCGGGCGAGGCTCGTCCAGGCCGCTCGGGGCCGCGGCGCTCGGCCTGTACGTGCCGGCGCGGTGCCGGTGCCTGCCCGCTCTCCGGGCAGCGGCGGCTCGCCCTTTACGCGGCTTGCTTGCGGTCGCGCCGCTCTCCTGGGCCGGTCCTGGCCCCGCCTGTGCCTCTGCCCCGCTCTCCGAGACCGCTGTCTCTCCCGAGCCTGGCGGGCCGGCGTTTGTGAAGCCGCCACGGTGTGCGCGGGGTAGAGCGGCGGCGGCCCCACGCAATAAACCCTCAGTAACGGCGACCGTGTCGGGGGAATTCCGGTGCTGAGGAGTTTCACGCTTTACAGGTCTCACGAGTCTGATCAAATATTTCGTTATCAACAATGTAAAACACAGACGGGTCTCTCCACTGTGCGCGGCACAGCACTGCTCGGTGTGCGGGGTAAACCGAGAGCCTCAGTGCTCCCCTCTGCTCCGCGCTCCCGAGGTGTGGAACACACACACCATCACACCGTTGGTGCTTTCAGCCTCGCTGAAAGCGCTGCTTGAATAGGCTGAACTTGACTTCAGCTTCTCGGCTGCAAACACCTTGAATTCCCGTGTTACCAGAACAGAGGGGTTTCTCTGATATGTCATGTCCAAATAGTTTTAATTATTAACCCTAGAATAGGTGATGTTTCTGTTCTGAAGCAAGTGTCCACGATAAGAGGACAGCTTTCACCATTTTGAACTATGGAATTAACCTTAATACAAACAGCCCTTGTAACAGTGGAAGTAGCTCTCTAGGTGTCACTGGTCATACAAAGGTGTGTTACTGGTCACGCATGCAGAGGTACTTCACTGCTCAGGGCCTAAGCTTTCAGGGTTGGGTTTTTTGGACTGATTGGCTGGTGGTAGGGCCATCAGTAGTTTCAGGTAGTTCTAGAAGACATTGCCATCATTAGTGTTTTAAAATGCCAGCTTATGTATTCTTAGAAGTCATGATCCTGCACTTACTTGACCTGGCTTGGTTTGGCTGTGGGTCTTTAAGTTGGATCATGCTTGCAGGCTTTTTGCGTGCCGGGGTAACCCGAATTCCTGCCACCAGCATTATGATGAGCTGTGTTCCTGTCCATCAGCCCGGCACTACAGAGACTGCACCTGCATCTGCACCTTTTCTTTAAAAACTGAAATGAAACAAAACCCTGACATGCAAACAGACTCTTTGGTTGGTTAATGCCACACTGAGTACAACTTATAAGACCTAATCACACCTCCCCTCCTAAATATCTGGTACCTCAGAAGCAGGGCACCACGAATCTCTTTACTTTGTGAGCACTCTTCTCTGAACGGCACTGGAATGATCTGTTGGGGAACTGGAAAACAATTTACTATCTTGTTTCTTATCACTAATAAAGGGCACTCTAGGGAGCTGAATCAGTCCCAGGCCATCAGAGGCAAGGTCTGTGGCTCCATTTAGGGTTGTGTGTCAGCAGATTTGCATTGCTGATTGGGTAATTACGGTAACCTTTGGTGTGACTGTGCAACAGATCACAGCTGCCCTTCTTGGAAGTGCAGCAGGAAAGTCTTTTGCTGCAGCGACTGGCATGTACTTCCTCCTGTATCTGTGACAGAACTACCAAGCCTGAATATTCTGATTCAAAGCCAGAACCATCCTTACTTTTGTGTGCACATGCCAGAGCCGCATTAGTGTTCTTGTCTCCCCTAGACGACGCAGTCAGCAGCATTAACTCAACACTGAATTTTCTTGGTGTGTTTAGTGAGAGGTGAAGCCCATAGCACTCTCAGCAGCTGGGAACTGGGCAAAATGTGTTGCTTCCATGACCAGTTAGCTCAGCAGTCAACAGGGACAGAACCATCAGCATGCTGTGGTTGGTGTGGAAATTGTCAGCTGTGTGCTCTGCAGGAACCTGTAGGAGTTTCATAATGGGAATTGCCACCCTCCTGGTGTATGAGCCCCATGCCAGTTCAACACTAGAGATGGCTCAGGTGTGATGGGCGAACTTCCTGTCGCTGTCCTTAGATACCAGAATAGAACTCCACTTGCCTGTGCCCATTTAAGAACAACAGTCTGAGTTTTTGATGCCTTAGTTATGCCTGTAGCTAAGAGTTCTATTTCATCAAGATTCTGTAGTTGCTTGGTACAAGTCTATGGTAAGAGTTTAAGAAAAACTAGGACAAGGTTCCGGTTAACCCTGTCTTCACACCTGAAATCCTGAGGCTTTCCTTATTAACATCATGGGCATGCCTGTACTATCAGTGGCTGTTAGCTTCTGTGAGGCTCTGAGTTTTTACCTGATGTGAGTGTGGTGTGTCATGGCCTTGAAACAGAGCTATAGAGCAAGGAAGAGGCTTTTTATCTTGAATAGGAGGGGGAATATAGAGAAGCTGTTGCTTTCTGAGTTCTTAGGGCAAAGGTTTTCCTGCTACTTGATCTGTTTTTTCCTGGGTGGGAGGGGAGAGTAGGGGATTGGAGAAAATATCCCTCCTCCTCCTTCTGCATGGTTTGCTTCACTTCATTAAATCATCAGCCATCAAGCTGATAGTGTAGCTGCTGAGGCCTCATTCTGCACTAATGTGCTGAGGCAGCAGGACACAGGCATGAAAATGGTTCCTGAATATGTTGGGTATCCTACTCTTGTCTTCCTCTGGAGATAGCAGGGCTATGTGGAGTGCACAGTAAATACCCCTCTAGCCTGGTCTGCCAGTACTGTTCCTCCCACTAGCAGCGAGCACTGGTGGTGAGTATCAGCTCTGACTTTTGCTGGTTGAGACATTTCAGTGCCAGATGTGTGCTGTGGGGATTTAGTGGGAGCAGCAGCACTGAGCTGGGTGCATGGAAATAAGATGGAAGAGATCATCCTTGGTGTGTACAAAGTCCAGGTTTGCTGTGTCCCCTGTGTGGTTTCTGTTGGGTCGATGTCCACTCCCACAGTGGATCCAGCATGATGGCTAATGGGCTTGTAAACAACCAGTGCCTGGTAGTGTGGCTGCAGGTCCTTGTCTGATGTACTTCTGCACCGGTGCTTTCTCTGAACATTTACCTCAGTACCTGTTAATTTCCTGCCCTTTCTGGCACCATGCTGCCTTTCTGCCTGGAGGCCTGCATTATTCTACCCTTATTTCCAGGGGGAGTTCACAAGCAGCTGGATTGCTCTGTGTCTTTTGCGTTTCCCAGCCTGCTCAGGTGAATTAACGCAATCTTCTGTTGTGTTCCCAGTGAGGGGGTTCTCATCTGCCCTGATGCCGTGCTAGCAGCAGGCTGACGGCTTTGGGCTGTGCCTCCTGTTGCTGCTGGAGGACTGGGAACTGAGGGCTCTGACTGGTAATGCAGTCTTCTGCTATGTCCTGGCTGTAAGGGAAGGCATACTGAAGAGGAAGAAATTCAGTAACTCTGAATCCAGGGAATGCTGGAAATCATGTGAGAACATGAGAAGCAATGGCAGAGAGTGTCTCATGTCCAGTTTTAGGAAGTACTAAATAACATGAAGTGTTCACAATGTCCTCTCCTCAGCGTTGCCCTTATATAGGAGGAATACTTTTGGCTACTTTATAATTAGGAAAAGCACAGTGAACAGCTGTGTCCTTGGCATGTACAGGTCAGTTGAATAGTGTGTTCAGACTCTGTCCCCTCTGGGGGTGGCAGTGCTCCTCTTGTAGGTGACAGTGGAGGACATGCTCCTTTCCTGGCATTTCTAACTCATAGCATATATTCAGCAGGTGGTCAGTGGAGGTGATTGTTCCACTCTACTCTGCACTGGTCATAGCACTAAGCCTGTCTAAGTTCAAGAAACCTGTGGACAATGCTCTCAGGCACATGATGGGGTTCTTGGGATGTCTGTACAGGGCCAGGAGCTGGACTCAGTCTTGATGGATCTCTTCCAACTTGGTGTATTCTGTGATTCTATGCCAACTTGCAAACCCAGACACCCTGATCTGCAACCCAAACTGTTGCTGATGCTCCCTCTGTGTCCTCTTTCCCTGCCATAGAGTTTTCACGTGTTTTTTCCCTCCTTGCAAACTCCTGCACCTCTCAAACTGTCTTCTCTGTTACTGTAGGTCTTCTTGAGCTGAAAGGATGAAAATTGGCAATTGGAAAATCACTGTCACTGACCTGAGCTTTATCCTGACTTCTGGAGTCCCACTTGATGTCATTGGGCATATGAGTTTGCAAGAGTGTCCCCTGTTCCTGTCCGTGATTTAGGCAACGGCTGGACATGCATCACTGTAAGGGTTACATGATTTCAGTGCTGGTGGTGGTGCTGTCCCAGTGCAAAGGGGTTAATTGCAAAATGGAGCTGCTTATCTAAAATGATCCGGAATTCCAGATCCCCTCCCACCCTGAGAGTGTCTTCGTTCCCTCTTTTTGTGCTGGGTAGCACTATCCCTGGGCTCCCTCATGCCAGATCAGTCCCTGCCCTCCCTACCATCACTTGCGTCCGTAATGCAGCTGGCCGTGGCATTGCCCTGCGTCTGACCTCTCTCTCCCTATTTTTACACTGTAATTCCAGAGCGGGATGGTCAGCCACCAAAGCTGCGATGTCGTCCCTGACGACCTCCAGTGAAGGAGAGAACGCCACTCCCAGGTTTGTTGTTGGTTCCAGAGATGATGAGACAGAAGTTCTGGGATCAAACATGAAGACAGACGAAACTGATTTCTTTGAAGATGACGAAGAGGAGGATTTGGTAAGGAAGTCCCAGCATTCTGGGTGGAGCACCCATGCATGTGGTATCCCTGGGTCTCAGCCAGGTTTTGCTGGGGCTGTAGGTAGTTGGGACTGCAGGGGACACAGCACCTCGCTGTGTGGCACAGCTGTGGGACACAGCAGTGGCATTTATGACAGGACACATTGCATCATGCTGCTATGCTCACTGCCTCAGGAAATCCAACTTGTTTTGCTTGCAGGTCTGATTCGGGAAAACTAATGGATTTCTTTGTTCTAGAGACTTAACCTGACACTCCTGTAAACCTTTCTGTTCCACTAGGGAAATTTTTGAGGAAAACTCTGGCACCCATGAAAAGGGCAAAGGTGTCTCTGCAGAAAGAAAACATTCATTTTTTTCTGTAACCTCCAGGAATAGGACGCAGAAAAAATGATCTCCAGCTCCTGACTGCTTTTGGTCCCTATTCAGTGTTACATTAAATGCTACTAAACAGATCTCTGTCTTCCCCTCACATTAAATGCTACTAAACAGATCTCTGTCTTCCCCTCTGTCAGCCACCAGAACGGCAGATTGTGGTGGGAATCTGTGCCATGACCAAAAAGTCCAAGTCAAAGCCTATGACACAGATTCTGGAACGTCTGTGCAAGTTTGAGTACATCACAGTGGTAATCATGGGAGAAGATGTTATTCTGAATGAACCGGTGGAGAACTGGCCCTCTTGTGACTGCCTGATATCTTTCCACTCCAAAGGTAACACATCTGTAGCAGTCCTTAGCCTGCTTGAGCTGTGGGCAAGGGAGTTTCCTTTCAGCCTTCCCCTCTGTCCTCACCCTGTATTTCAGGATTCCCCCTGGATAAGGCAGTTGCTTATGCCAAGCTGTGCAAGCCATTTCTCATCAACGACCTTGATATGCAGTATTACATCCAGGACAGGTAGGTGTCTGTGAGCCACTAAAGCCCCTTCCCTCTTCCTCTGATTCTTCTCAGTGTACTGTGGAAACTCCATTTTTCTGGTCACAAAGGAGTGAGATGAGCAAGAAGGGGACCTTAGTGTTGACTTTTTTGGGATTTCTTCAAAGCATGGATGGGGATGGCTTTGAGGGTAAAACTACTGAGACTATATAAAACCATGCTTTGTTTTCTGGTGTAAATGTCTTGTAAGGAGTGGCTGGGATGTAGGGAGTGGAAGAGTTCTCACAGAACATGGTTGCCATGGCTAAAGCAAAAACACTAGTCTCTAAGCAGGAGAGCCAGGTGGTGAGATGGGGCTCTGGATCAGAAATTGGGAGCAAGGCTGGTTCAGAATCTGTGGAACATGTGGTGTTTAGACACATGAGGTTTCTCAGTCATCTGTTGGTAGAGGCCACCAGCAGCCATGTACTTCAGCTATTACACCCAAGCTGCTTTGGCTGTGTGTGAGTAGGTCCCCTGTGGGATCCTAAACCTCCTGCCTTGTCTTTGGAGTGGTGAGCAGTGTTATGTGGATACTGGCAGGCATCCCAAGTTGTAACTAGTGAAAGAACTGGGGTTTGCCCCTTGACACACGATGAAAGAAGGCTCCTGCTGCTTCTGCCAGGCCTGGGCACTGGGCAGCTCGGCATGACAGGGAACTCTTCAAGAGAGCAGGTCTGGGCAGGTGGTGTGTACTGAGTGTGCTGCTGTACTTTGGGCACATGCTAATAATTCAGTGTCCGTGTTTAGGCCAGGTAGAGATTTACTCTGGGGCATGTGTCCAGAGCAGACTGAGGCAAATCCCATAGTCTGTAGGACGTGTCCAGAGAGCATATGCTGAGAAGTACCTGCAATCTGTCTTGATGCTTTTTTATGTTCATCTGACTCTGTTCTTCATCAGTGGGAGTGAAGTCTTTCCCTTGATGAGTACTGAGAATCTTCTAAACTCCTCTGTTGCTGCTTCTGTCTTTCGCAGGCGTGAAGTGTATCGGATCCTTCAAGAAGAGGGAATAGACCTGCCTCGCTATGCTGTGCTCAATCGAGATCCTGACAGACCAGAAGGTTGGTGTCCAGCCTCCACTAAAAGCCATTTCCCCAGGCTCTGCTGTTTAAGATAGTCTGCAGAGGACAGATACTGGCAGTCATGTCAGAGGCCTGACTCATAAGTCTCTTGGGTTTTTTCGTGGGAAAAGGTCCCAACAGCAAAACTGGCTGATGGGCCTGGAAGGGGCTGTGGCTCTGCACTCAGACTGCCTCACCTTTCCTGACGAGCTGCTGCTGTGCTCTGTCTTCAGAGTGCAACTTGGTGGAAGGAGAGGACCATGTGGAGGTAAACGGAGCTGTTTTCCCAAAGCCATTTGTAGAGAAGCCAGTCAGTGCTGAAGACCACAACGTGTACATTTACTACCCGACATCAGCAGGTGGGGGTAGCCAGCGGCTCTTCCGTAAGGTGAGGAGGGATCTCCAGAGCTGCTGTTGGAACCAGCAGATCTGAGACCCATGTGGCTTCAGGAAGGAGTGTTGGGGCAGGTGAAGGGGGAAGGAAGGTTTTGTGTTGGGGAAGTTTAGACCTTAGAACTTTTAGTTCAACCCCACGTACCTGGGAACCACAGAAGGACATATTAGTGGTAGTGCTGACTTCACCTTTCCTATCCTCTTGGTGACCTTTATCCTGTAGTCATGGAGCACTGTGTCCCTTTCTCAATTGCATGCTGATTTCTCCTGGGTTTATCAAGATGAATTTTGCAAAAAACCTGTGTTCCTCTCATTTACATCATTCTTGCCCTTCCCATTTAGTGTAGCTTGCACACATGATAAAAGCAGTATTTATTCCTAGATTCCACAGGAAATCTGCCCTTACTCACTTCCCCCACTTTGCCAGTGAACAGTTATAGTTGTGATGTATCTTTTTTCCAATCACACATCTGCCATTAACAATCCTAAAAGAATTGTTCCCTTAGGTAAGATACAGGTATCGAAAGCCTCACTAAAAATGAAAACAACATCATCCTCAATGTCGATAAAATCGGTCATGGTCCTAGAAGGAAGTTAAATTAGTTGGATTATCAATTGTCATAATTTATTTTCATTTGCATATTAGTTAGACTCCTTACTTTGTAGGTATTTGTTCACTTTTTTTAGTTCCATATCCTTTAAGTGACCGGAGACAAATTAATAGTCTAGAATAACCCTTCTCCTCTTTAAAGCCTGGAAAATGACATACCTGCTCCTTGCATTTTAGTCTCTTTTGTCCTCCATAAATAAGTGTGCTGTAACAACTGGGGGGCCTGAGATGCTAATCCATTAAATCTGCTAAATTCTCTACATATGGGATGAAACTTCCACTTTTCTGGTTCCATCTAAGAAAAGGATCCCTATGCTCTTCCCTGAGGTGTTTATTCTGTGTTCTCAGATTGGCAGTCGGAGCAGTGTGTACTCCCCAGAGAGCAGTGTGAGGAAGACAGGCTCCTACATTTATGAAGAGTTCATGCCTACGGATGGCACTGATGTAAAGGTAAGGAAAAGCCTGGAATGGTGCCTTCCTTTGTCAGGCCTGGGGGAGCTTAAGTTCAGCAGTTCTGCTTAGGTCCTACTTAGGCTCTGGAATGTGTGTTTAAGCTTTGAGGTGCTGACTGTGCAGTTTCAGCCCCGAAGTGGGGAGTGGGTGCTCTCTAGATATCACCAGGAGAAATGTGTGAGACCGTCTCATCTCCTTTTCTGTGTCTGCAGCAGAAATACCTTCTGGAAGCTGCAGTTAAGTCTTGGTGGCTATGTCAGGTGTAACTCACTCTATTTCCAGGTGTACACTGTTGGGCCAGACTATGCCCATGCAGAGGCTCGCAAATCCCCTGCTTTGGATGGGAAAGTGGAACGGGACAGTGAAGGGAAGGAAATTCGTTACCCAGTCATGCTGACTGCCATGGAGAAACTCGTTGCCCGTAAAGTCTGTGTAGCCTTTAAGGTCTGTATTTTCTTTCCTGTGCAAGCAGGACTACACAAATGTCTGATCTGTGTAAGGGTTGGTGTTAAAACTTTTCATTCTGGCGTGTCTCAGGCATGGCAGTCCTCCATGCCTGATGCCCGTTGTTGGTCCTGCTGGCTGTGGCAGTTTTCTGGGCAGAGGTGACTGGGAAGGCAAGAGAGCCTGCAGAAAATGTCCTCTGGGCTGGCAGGTGCCTGGTGTCCCACGTACATCTGAGTATTTAATACTGGATCCTGAGCACGCTGCTCTCCCTCTGACCTGTGCTCATCCTGTCTTGACTATTTCTTGCTTTTGTTTATGTGGAAAATTTGGTCTTATTTTCTTGGGTTTTTTTCCTTTTCTTTTTCTTTTTGCATTTTGGTACTTGGTTTTGGTTCTTTAGTTTGTTTAGGCTTTTTGTTTGTCTGGTTTTGTTTTGTTTTGTTTTAACTTTTTGGGGCTTTTTTAGATATGTCTCTGGTGCAAATTTATGTTTTATTTTACAGTTGGCTAGAGTGAATATGAGTCTAGGTATGGTTCCATGACATGTTCAGCAGTGTTAGCGGAAGAAGCTGGCTTCTTGTTCCTGCTCCACTGCAACTGGCATCCCACGCAGTTGGGCTGATGCAGATTTGGTCTCTTTTCTACCTTTAGTGATGGGTGTCTTTGGTTGCAGCACTTCTTGTTTGTGCTTGTCAGTCTGGTTCAAAATTATTTGATTTGAAAGGAAGAGCAGGATATCCAAGAGCTGCTCTGTTTCAGGCCTTTAGAGCTCTGGGATTAGCCCTGATGGCTTCATCTGGGGACTTGTGGTTAAGGCCTTTGGTACAGCAGTGTAGGTGTAAAGGTCTAGGTAATGGCATGTCTTCACACTTGTTCCAGGCTTCTGAGGTGGGCATGGAGTGGAGGATGGCTGTAGCATGAGCAGAGCTGAACTGGGCAGCACTGGCTGGGTCTGTGTATGCCCCACTGGCAGGGTAGCTGCTGTCCCCCACTGCTGTCCCCCACTGCTTCCTTCTTGTGTGTCTAAGTCCCAGATCCTCTGCTTCCTCCTGCAGCAAACCGTGTGTGGGTTTGACCTCCTGCGGGCCAATGGCCACTCCTTTGTTTGTGATGTGAACGGCTTCAGCTTTGTGAAGAACTCCATGAAGTATTATGATGACTGTGCCAAAATCCTTGGGTATGAACAATCCAAGTTTTGATTAGGTGGTAAGGTTACTCACGGCAAAGTAAAATGAAATGTGGAGTCCTGGTCAGTATGTCAGAGAAGTCTGCAGGTGGTTCATGTGAGTCATTTGTTCAGCAGGTTCATGAAAGCTTGGCTCACGGAGGAATGGGTTATTTTCAAGCCCTGGAGCTCCTGCCTGCATTGGCATTAGCTGTCTTTGTCTACAGCTGGATGTGTCTTCCAGGACTTTTCATTGCATGCTAAGCCCAGTTGTGGTATTGGTGATGTGGGGGAAGCTGGTAGCCCTTTGGGGTGCCCTTACTACCCCATAGTGTGATAGGTGTCTCTGCAATGAAAGTGAGGGGAAATTCTGTGTCTCTCTTCAGGTCTTTCAGCAGAACTGCTAAGGAGGAGGTTGAGAACCAAGGGAATGGATTTTCTTGTGAGTGTTGTATTTTGATTTCTTCCAGAAATATAATCATGAGGGAGTTGGCTCCCCAGTTTCATATCCCCTGGTCCATCCCAACGGAGGCAGAAGACATCCCCATCGTCCCCACAACTTCAGGCACCATGTGAGTACCTGCCATTTTCTCGAAAGGATGCCAGTGATGGCTACATGAGGGACAAAGTTTGAAAATCCCTGTCCAAGGGCCTGACACCACTAGCAGCATGACATCCCCCAGCTGCTGTGTTGCTTGCCACCCTGAAATGCCTGTGCAAAGGCTTAGCTATCCACATGGAAGTTGTGACAGGTTGGAGATTACTTGTAGGTTTGATGAATGCAGATGAGCAGTAACTGAAGAAATTACAGAAGCTGCGTACATGGCTTTCAGAGGGACCGAATTTTTCACTGGGACAGGAAAGAGATCAGGACAGATTCTCTAGCTGGCTGCTACATGGAGAAAGTGCATGTTGAGCTACCAGTGAAACAGGTGGAAACAGCCATGGAAACAGAGATAGTCATATTACCTGTATGCTTAGCAGCCCCTCATTTGATACCTTTGGCCTTGCTAGTTTTCTAGCACGTAAGGCTAAAAGGCTAAAAGACCAAAGGCCGGAGTTTCTTTGTGATCCACAGTGTACTTGTACACTGGTATGGAACCACTCAACTTGGTAGTGTCTGTAGAGCTTTGACTCCCTTTGCAGCCATGGCACTCATGTTTGGTTTAGTCTGGGAGAAATTTTACCCCTGCTGAGGAAAGCTGTCAGAAGAATGGAGCTGAAAGAACAATGGGAAACTACTTCCTGGTGGCTGTTCTGGAGTGTAGGGTCATATTTGTCATCTCTATCTTATGTTTCCCCAGGATGGAGCTTCGCTGTGTTATTGCAGTCATCCGTCATGGAGATCGCACACCAAAGCAGAAGATGAAGATGGAAGTGAAACATCCCCGGTAAGAGCCAAGGGAAGAAGGTGCTGTGCTGCTGGGAAAGGACGAGGGCCTGTTTTCTAAATCAGGAGCAGAGGGCGGAGTGCACAGGAGGCAGTACCTTTTCCTGGCCCATCCAAGCAAATGCTTTTTGATCAGTTGAGAGAGACCCCTTTCCTCTCAAGGATCCTGGCACCTTCTGTGTGAACATTGGATGGGAGAGTGAAGGTGTGGTAGGTGCTGAAAAGGGAAGTGCTCCACTAAATGGGAAGCTAGTATCTGCTTCCTGGTTGTATTTTGAAAAACACTTGTTTTTTCAGAATTTCTGAAGCACAGGGAAGAGCCAGCAGCCAGCTGGTTCTCCCTTAAGAACAGAGACTGAATGCACATGTAGGGATGACCCTCCTTGTATTATTGAAACAGCAGAAATTGGATCAGCATTCTTTGTTGTCTGTTCAGGTTCTTTGAATTATTTGAGAAATATGATGGTTACAAGACAGGGAAGTTGAAGCTGAAGAAACCAGAGCAGCTACAGGTGAGGAAGTACATTCTGTGGTTACTGTGTGGGATATGCAGGTAATACAGATCCTGGTGCGAGGCAATTCTTTGGGAGGGTGCAGCGCTCCGAAAGGGCAATAATCTGTCTCACCAGTGCTCCCTGTCTCATCCTGCACCTTGTGCACACTCAGCTGGGTGGCAGCAGGAGAGCAGAACGGAAACTTCTGCTGCCTGATGCACACACTGTAGGATGCAGGTGACCTGATGCAGCTTGCCCACCAGCTATGCATCTGCCTCTGGTGGCAGATGGGTCCATGAGAGGGATTGGGGCAATTGGAGGTACTGCTCAATAGGGCAGTAGTAGTACAGCATAGGGATGAAACAAACTGCAGTGTGAAAGTTTGTCCTGCCTGAGCTGTGTCTTATGAAATGACATGCCTCTGAGGAGTGTCTGCATGGATCTGATGCTGGGTGTAGCTGTCAGGAGGCCTTACAGGAGGACACTGGTGAGTCTGAGGCAGAATTGCTCTCTGTTTTCCAACAGGAAGTGCTGGACATTGCACGGCAGCTTGTGGTGGAGCTGGGAACCCACAGCGATTGTGAAATCGAGGAGAGGAAATCCAAACTGGAACAGCTGAAGAGTGTCTTGGAGATGTAAGAATTCCTATCTTGGGGCACTGTGGGTTTGCCTCAGAGTGTGTGATATGGAAACAAGCTATGCTGCTGGTGCCCTGGCCAGCTGGTGCTCAGAGATTGGGGTCTCCTCTGTCCCCTGTTAGTAACTGTACATGAAAGGCACCATGCTCCTCACCTTTTCTCCTTGACACCAAAGCCCTGCTGATCCTTGTCCGAAGTGTGTCTGATGTTTGCCTAAACAACTTGCGGCCAAACTGAGCTTTCTTTGCTGCAGGAGAGGAACTGGGGGCCTGGAGGGACCATGTTGATATGAAGGATTTTGGTATAATTGAAACAAAACTCATTTTAAATAAAGTTGTCCTGGTGCCAAAAGTTTAGCAAAAAGGAGCTCAGAAAACATGAAAAGATGTTCATGTACTCTAAGGTTTTGTACAGTCAAAATAAAAATATGGAGGTATTGACAACTTTTAAACAAAACTAGGGTTCCTCTCAGGACTGCAGCTAGCTATGGCACACACAGCCAGCATCATGTTCACGTCATGTGTGTGGAGCACAGAGGAGGACTTTTTGCTGTGATTCCCTTCTCTGATCTTTCTGCTCCTTGGAGACATGGTTGTCCTCAAAGCATCTGTCAGAGTGTTTTTTTCTGTGATTTCATTAATCCACTTGTTAAAGATGTAGATAGAGTTTAAAGCCCTAGTGAGGAATGACAGCACAGAGTGCTCTTGGTAGAAGAGCAAGGGAATGTATCTTTGAATTTTGTTTGAGGGAGCTGTTTGGCTTTTTGTGGGGGTGTATGCTGGGTCACAGGGAGATGACAAAAATCATGTTCCTTGGCTATGGGTGTTGGAGCAGAAAGTCTCTTGCCTGTGCTGTACTTCTGCTGTGTACTGCCTGGGGGCCTCTGGGCAAAGGTAGGGTGGAGTTGATTTGTTTCAGTTTTTTTTTTCTCCATCCCTGGTGACAGGTATGGACATTTTTCTGGCATTAACCGTAAGGTTCAGTTGACTTATCTGCCTCACGGACATCCAAAAGCTGCGAGTGAAGATGAAGGTAAAGAAACTTGATGGTGCTATCCTGATCTTTAAGACCGGAGTTCAGGTGTGAGTGCAGCTACCCTACCTGTATAAGCCTCTGGACATGCAAGCAGAATTGGTGACCCATATCTTATCTTTGCTCACATCATGGGAAGGATTGGAGGGATGCCAGTACACCCTGGCTGGGTCTACAGGGCTTGCACTTCCAATTTTGTGAATGTCAGCCTATACTTTGAAAAACTAGTGATGCTGAATTTCTTGCTGATTTGTTTCCGGGGGTTTTGGGGTCAGGCTTGTGTGGAGAACACTCTGCAAGGTGCTGATGATAACCTCTTCTCCCATCCTCTCCCTCTGCAAGTTCAGGTATGAGATCTGATGTAGTGAATACCTTTTTGTCTCCTAGAAGCTCGCCGAGAGTCCTCCCCCTCCCTTCTCCTGGTGCTTAAGTGGGGTGGAGAGCTGACCCCAGCAGGAAGAGTCCAGGCTGAGGAGCTGGGGCGGGCCTTTCGCTGCATGTATCCTGGAGGTCAAGGTGAGTTTGTCCAGGTACCTCTGGTCTTGCCTCATGGCTGCCAGGCTGCCCACCCCAGGTGAGGGTTGCTCAGGCATCCGTGGCTGTATACAGCCTCTGGGATTAGTTTTTGTTCTTTTGAGTTGGCATGGTAGGAGTAAATAATTCAGGTGGGTTTTGGAGCCAAAGATCCCTAAGCTCACCAGAGAGGTCTGCTGTTAAACTTCAGCATGTCTTGGAGTGCAACAGCTTTCTTTACATAATGTACCAGGATTCAAAAAAGAAACCTTATTATGGTTCTAATAAGGTACATTCTGACGGAGCAAATACAAAATGTATGAATAATTAACACGGAATTTAAGTCAAATGTAGAGAAAAAAGGAGATCTGTCTTGGAAGACAGATAATTCTGCCCTGAAACAGTAGAATAAGGAGGTAACTTCTCCGTATTTCTCCACCATAATTCTGTGATGCTGAAAAGCATCTGATATATACGCAAATCAACAAGAGCTGAAAGGGGAAAAAACCCCAAAACACTGAGATTGCCTTTGAGTCACGAGTAATACACTGGGTTGATCCAATGAGCCCAGTATTGGCTATGCTTTTCTTTGACTTGTATGTTTAATTAATTCAATTGAATTAATTACATTTCAAGTTAATTAATGAAATTTAAATTGTATTGGAGAAGATTTCCTTCTGGAATAGGAAAGAGTTACCTTTGGTGGAAGAGGATCAAGTCAGGGGACACTTAAGCAAGCTGTACATACATGAACCCAAGGGCCTTGATGGGCTGCACCCATGATGCCAAGGGAGCAGGCAGGTGTCCCTGCAAGGCCACTGAGGATTCTCTTTGAAAGGTTCTGGGGATGGGGACAGGTCCCTGAGGACTGGAGTAGAGGAAGTGTTGCTCCTAGCTCCAAAACTGACAAGAAGGAGGGCCCAAGGAACTGCAGCCGGGTCAACCTCAGCACAGTCCCTGGGCTGGTAATGGAGCAGCTGATCCTGGAGATCATTCCTGGGTACATGAAGGATAGGCAGGTGACTGTGAGTAGTCAGCATAGATTCACAAAGAGAAGTCATGCTTAACCAACCTAATAACCTCCTACAGGGAAGTGTCCCCTGTGCGTAGATGAGAGTTATTGTGAACAACAGGTTTGTAGACTTCTGCTCCATGTGGCTGTCCATGGAGAAGGAGAGATCTTGTTTTGCAGGGAAGTGCTGTGTTCCTGGGTAATGTTTGGTGCCTGGCAGCTTTCCCAAGACATACATCTGACTTCTGGCTGGTGCCTGTTCTTGTCTGTCAGGCTGTTTCTCTGAGTTGTGAGCTCAGAGCTGGGAGTGGTGTTCCTGTCTTGTCATGCAATGTTACTGGGTACTGTCCAGAATTGCCCTGGGATTCCAGGTAGCAGCAAATAGTGACCACTGCACCCTCTTTGGAGGTCAGGCTCAAGAGCTGCATGAGTTACTTTCCTCCATTACTGATCTGACTCCTGTGGTTGACTCAGCCATGTGAGATAAACTGGCAATTTGTGCCATGAGATAGTTGTAGCTGTACGGGATCTGCTTTGGAAACTTCCCTGCTGACCCACCTTCCCTGCAGTTCTGAGGGCTGCAGGACCTGCTCTCACGCAGTAAACAAGCTATCCTTGGAAGTGATTTTTTTTTTTGGTGCATCATCATTCTGCGCCAGGGTATTCAGGCTAGCAGAACCACTATAGGCTGTTCAGTAGCGTTTGCTGCAGAATTTGGGCAGCATCAGACTTGACTGGTGAATGCTCACTTTTTCCCTCAAAATGAACTTTCCCAAGTTAAGCAAAGCCTTTGTTCCATTTCTAGTCCCTGTGTATAGCTACATAAATGCTGCCTATGCCAGTGACTAATTCTCTACATATCTTTGTTACTACAATAAAGTTTGTTTGTCTAAACCAGTATATTCAGCTGATAATTTTGCATGTGTGAGAATATGAATTTTGAGTTGTCCTTGGTTCCAGGTGATTATGCTGGTTTCCCTGGCTGTGGCTTGCTCAGGCTGCACAGCACTTATCGCCATGATCTCAAGATCTACGCCTCAGACGAGGGGAGAGTTCAGATGACAGCAGCAGCTTTTGCAAAGGTCTTTCTTCTCTTTTGGGCATCTGGTTGTTCTGCTTCCTTACTCTTAAAATATGCCGGTTCTAAAGGAGGCCGTGATGAGGTCTTGGGATGAGGAAGGAGTTTTCCTAGGATTTTGCCCCTCTCTGTTGGATGGACTGGGGTACACTGTGCTAATAGCAGGTGTGTGGGGCAGTACTGAACATCTGGTGTATCTGCACACACCTGTCACCTTTAATGTCCTGTCCAGGACAGGACTCTGACTCAAGAAGGAGTATAGATGGGTTATTTGCTGGTGCTTGATGTTAGAGCACACCAGAGGTACTGCTGAGTATTGATTGCCTATAGAATGAATGTTTCTGGGGTGTCTGGCTAGCCAGAGGGGTTATTCCTTGCCTGCTGCATTTAAAAGGGGAGTGGAATGTCTTTGGGCACAGTGTTGGGTGGGGGCTGGGGAGAAGACAGGTTCATTTGCAGCAAAAGCCAAGGGGAGTCCTGCAGTGGCCTCAGCTGATCTTCAAAGCTTTCACTCACTGTATTAACATTTTCAAGCAAACTGAGTTGCTTGAAAGTTGAGCCTGCTCAACAGTTGCCTGGACAAATCTAGGGCTGCTGCCAGCAGAGCTGTCCTTTGCTGGAACAGCACTAGAAGCATGACAGGGTCATCTCTGACTGGAGGGAATGTTGCTGTAAAACTGCTCTTCAAGGACACTTGAGATTTTACTTAATTATGGCCTGAGTTCTGGCCGTAAAACTACCAGAATTTTTGTTGCTTGGGTTGCACAGACCTGAAATCTTGTCCTGTGTGGTGTGGCTTTAGGGTCTGCTGGCCCTGGAAGGAGAGCTGACCCCCATCCTGGTGCAGATGGTGAAAAGTGCCAACATGAATGGTCTGCTGGACAGTGACAGTGATTCCCTTAGCAGCTGTCAGCACAGAGTGAAGGCGCGACTACGTGAAATCATGCAGAAGGATGCTGAGTTCTGTGAAGAGGATTATGAAAAGGTAAAGCACCAGTGTGGCTTCATTGCTCCCGGTGTCTGGAAGGAGAATGGCATTGCTGCAGTGGTTTGATGTGAACTGTGTGTTATGTGAACAGTGTTTTGGTTAGTTTGAGATCAGTTCTGGTCAAAATGAAAGGATATGTACAAAAGTAAGCAGGTTAATAGCCCTTGCTCTTCTTTGAGTCTCTTTCAAGACTGATCATGGTGCCTTCCTCTCCTTTCAGAATTCCCAGTTCCTTTTGTTCTTGTGCGTATGCTGAAAGAGCTCCTGTATGCTGCTCAGACCAATCCCAGCTGCTGTGGGAGTCTGCCTCACTGGATTCTAGATCTATGCTCTGTGCACATGTGAACAGATCTTTTGGTTGCAAATTGTTGTGTGTCCTGTCAGGTTCTGATAGCTGCAGAGTAGAGAGCATGAGCTGCATCCACTGAAAGCACTGAAAGCTGGTTCTCCTGCAAGTCCTCAAAATCCTGTTTTTCCCAGGCACTGAAATGTGATTACTGGACTGAAATCCTTCTAGGAACATATTTATCATCTCAAAGAACTACTTAAAATGAAGCCCTTCTGCTCAAGCACAGAAGCAAAATAAGACAAGAGTGGATATTGTAGGTGAAGGGAGGTCTGATCTGATGGGAGCAGTTGTTTGCTCCCTCTGAGTTTGATCCTGAGGAAAATTTTAAGACTGACTACCCCTAGGACTAGGCCAGCTTATTGTGCTCAGCGGGGAGCACAGCTTTTGTCCCAAGTCAGAAAGCAATATGGCTGCAAAAGGCAGGGTTCCCAGTTTGTGAAGACTAACTAATTTCTGCTGGAATCTTCTTTCAGCTAGCACCTACAGGCAGTGCTTCTCTGCTCAACTCCATGACCTTTATCCAGAACCCAGTTGAGGTCTGTAACCAGGTGTTCACCCTGATTGAGAACCTCACCTCCCAGATACGAAAACGTCTAGAAGATCCAAAATCTGCAGGTGGGCAACAGAACTGGAAAGGGTCTGGAAGAGATTAATTTATTGTTACATCTTCTGAGCTCCCAAACACCACTAGGGCTTACGTGTTGCCCTGAGATTTTTAGCCCTCTAATTGTTTGCATTTTTGTAGTGGAGTTTCTCACGCATTGTAACATAAGCAAAGTGATTGTTTTTTGCATCCCTCCTTGGAGGAGGGACAATTGATGGACTTCTAGTTTGACCAGTGGGGTCGGAGAAGCAGCAACCTCATTCTCCAATCCCTAGTCATTGTCCAGAATCAAAGTTGAGAAATAAACTTCCCTCTTTTTGCCCTGACTACGGACTGTGAGTGTCATTCTTTTTGTGTCCTCTAGCGACAGCTTATGATTGTCTGTAGCAAAGAAACTGTAAAGTGTAATTCTGTATGTTCTATTGATGTGGAAGGCTCCACTTTCAATTACTGTTAAAGAGAGCTGTAATGTAAAGGAAATTATATGTGCATCTTGGTTTAGAGTAAATGTAAACAGCAGCAGTATAGCCTGGAGGGCTATGCCTGTGTTTTTTCAGGCCTTTTCTGGAGACTGTAAGCAGCAAGTTTTTCAGTCACAATTTGCTCATCTCAGCTTTTCTAGTAACAGTACAGAAGCTTTACAAAGGCACCTTGAGGACCTGCCATGGGATTTATGGCAGAAATAAGCAACCAGGCAAACCGTCTCACTTTTCTCAAGCATTTCAGAAGTAGCCTGTTGCTGCAGGTTAAAACTCCTGCAACAACTCCAGTGGCTTTTCCAGACTAGGACTCCTGTGGGTGACACAAGAATTGGAGCCCTTTCATGCTGGGAGAAGTCAGTCACGGCTGTCACTTGAAATCTCTGCAGCAATAACCAGGGTTCTGTGATTCTGTGGTTCTAGAATGTGAATGTGGTTTGATGTTCTCTGCTTTTTAGACCTGCAGCTGTACCACAGTGAGACTTTGGAACTGATGCTGCAACGCTGGAGTAAGCTGGAGCGAGATTTCCGTATGAAGAATGGGCGCTATGACATCAGCAAGATTCCTGATATATATGACTGCATCAAGTATGATGTACAGCACAACTGTGCACTGAAACTGGAAGGCACAACTGAACTCTTCAAGCTCTCCAAAGCCCTTGCAGATGTGATCATACCCCAGGTATAGCCTGTATGATGATGCCTGTGGTGCCAATTTCTGACCCTTTGCCTTTGTGTTTCGTCTTGATTCTCTTGCACTTCAACTCCCAAGGCAGCATATCACAGTAGGGTGTTTCTCAGATCTTAGTGTTTGTATAAAGCCAAAACCATTTATGACTTGAAATGTGGCAGGACTGGGCTGCTGGTTGAGGATTCTGGCAGGGTCGGAGTAATGAGCAGCTGATAGAGCAGCTTTTCCATGTTCGTTGTAGTGCATCACAGCACAGCTCTGTGCCTTGTGTGTGCTACAGCAACATTCCATCCTCCTCCACATGCAGGGCGGTGGAAGTGAAGGGAGATTTCTGTGTTAAAGTTCTGATAAGTTTGTTTTTCTTCTCAAACTAGGACTTGTTCAGTTTGCAGTGTTGAGTTGCTTCTTGCAAAGTTTAATTTGTATGGGATGAGTTTCTACCAGTAAGGTCCGGCTGCCCCTGTAGAGAAGAAATGGTCTAAACTTTTTCAGTGTTGCTGGTGAGATGCAATCTGACTGTTTTCAGCATAACACTGAAGTTTTTATCTTTGCCAATGGCAGTTGTTGCTTTAATGCTCACACTAGCTCAGGGTACAAGTTTGCGTGTCACGAGACCGGAGATTCACTCATGGTACTTGCACCTCTCAGCTGTTGGAAGGATACTGACAGTCATGTCCAGACATAACTGGGGTTCTTGGAAGAGTCTCAGTCCTCTGTTACCCCCTGTAATACATGGGAAAAAAAAGTGAAAAGCGTTGAGTGACATTTCTCTTCCTGTCCTTGCTTGACCAGTGGTGCTGCGGACTGGGCTGTTGAAGTTAAGCGGCCTTTTGTGAAGAACCGTTATGTGAGGATGTGGCAAAGAACCAGGGCTCAGGATATCTGTTGTTTTGTTCCTGCAGGAATATGGGATTAATAAGGAGGAGAAACTGGAGATTGCTATTGGCTTTTGTCTTCCTCTCATTAAAAAGATCCAGCTGGACCTACAGAGAACTCATGAAGATGAGTCTGTCAACAAACTGCATCCGTTGTAAGGCTTGTGCTGCTTGCTGCTGGCAGTGGGGAGGGCAGCTGTGGAGCAGTGGGGTGGTTCCCATGCCAGAAGAGGGTACTGTTGTGGAAGGAGGTACTGAGCATACACGGAAGGACTCTCCAAGAGGAACGCATGTTGGTGCTCCTAGACCTAGAAGGCAGATGGAAAAGGCACATTGAGACTGCTGACCAGAAGCACAGGGCCACAAAAGCTTGTACCCATTGTAGCCAAATGGTGATGCCTCGTCCCTTTCCCTGCACAGGGCCAGTGTAGAGTGATGAGCCTCCTACTGTGTGTCTCCATTAGGATTCCACAAAATTTGTTACTCCTGTGCGCAGTGCTTTCATTATTTGTTCTGTCCTGCTGCCTTTGACATTTCCCAGTGTCGGGCTGTGTCATTCCATTAAGTGTACAGAATGTGTGATAGATGGCAGTTCATTGGCGGATGAGTAACTGTGGGCTGATTTTGGTTTAGGTACTCAAGAGGAGTGCTGTCACCAGGTCGCCATGTTCGAACACGGCTGTACTTCACCAGTGAGAGCCATGTGCACTCCCTGCTCAGTATCTTCCGCTATGGGGGGTTACTGGATGTAAGTGTCCCAGCAATGCTCACAGAGTAAGCCTCTATACTTTTTTCCGGTAGCCTTTTCCAAGGTGGGCAGCCCTTAAGCCGCCTCTCCCACTAATGCTGTGCATCAGTGGTGTCTGGCCAGCTCCATCTCAGCTGTGTTTGCATGCTGCAGCTTCCTGCCTTTCTGGCGTGGAGGAGGATTTTTCTTCCTCAGTGCTTCCCTTGCTTGCACAAAGATATGTTCTCTCCAAGATCTGTCCTGCTAGTTTCAGGTAAGCAGACCACTTACCTGTCTAGGAGAATAGCAATATGAGGCAGTGGAGATGAGTGAATTTCTTCCTTTCTGCTTCCTTCAACTCTTTATTTTAAGAGCTTGGTCCTGTATTTATAGTCTTTATATCAATTCTAAGTCAATAAAATCAGTTTTCTTACAGAGGAAGTGACTTGAAGTTGCAAATTCACAGGATGTGCTCTCTCCCAGAGAGGCAGATGGCACATTTTTAGGGATCATTTCATCCAGCTCACCCTTCACTTTCTCTCTCTTCACCTGCTTCCTGAATGAATTGGCATGCAGACCCTGAAAAAAGCTCTGCTTTACTCTTCTCAAGAGGTTCTCTGATTTATCTTCCCATTTTAAAGCATGGTCTGAAATGCCTTGAGAGTTTGGACTTGCTTAGCAGGCATGATTTCTGGTGTCTGTGGCAGCTTAGCATATCTATAGACAGCGATCGGAAAAGTACCTCTAAATGACTCGCTGAATAAGATGCTCCCTTTTTCCCTGACTCAAGTGCCCATGGCCCATGGGTGCCATGTTGTCAGTACAGGGAAATTGGGCTGCATCTGGGTTCTTTGTAATGGAGGGTTCGGTTCATGTCCATCAACATGGTGATTGGCTCCAGAGCATCATGGGTGGCACTTCAGGTGTGACTATTTCCTGGCAGTGTTGGGAGGCAGTGAAGGGTGGGCTGCCCTGCTGTGCAGAGCCCAAGGGTTCAGTGTGTCTCCAGATTTTTCGTTCAGCGTCAGGTAAAGGCATTTCACTTGGTCCGTTACTTAGCACAGGTTCATTCCTTGTGCTCCTTTCTGTAGTATGAGAATGGCTGTGTTTGGGAACTTGCTGTGGGCTCTGCTTGTCTCCAGTCGGTGTGGCACAGTGGCTTGCAGCTCAGACCTGCACATGGGTAGCGTGGGCAGCTGTAGCAGCCCTCTGTGCAGCTGCTCCTTGCTGCAAGCACTCCACCACATCGCAAGGTCATTTCTCCATGCAAGTTAAGCAAGGTGCTTTTGTCCTGACAATGTTACCTTGTGGAGAGATGAACTCTCTCAGTCACATTTCACTGAATGCTGCAAGGTGTCTGCTGTTGCTTATCCCATGCGACTGTTTATGTGTATATATCAGGAAAACAAAGACCAGCAGTGGAAGAGAGCCATGGACTATTTGAGTGCTATCTCAGAGCTGAACTACATGACCCAGATTGTTATCATGCTCTACGAGGACAACAACAAGGTGAGGGATAGAGCAGTAGGATACAATGCTTCCTGCCCTGTTGCAAGGCACAGTCCTCAGACATGAGTTCAGTTGGAAGTCTGTAACTTGAGCTCTTGCTGCTTGTGAGCAAAGACAGATGGATCATTAACACAACTGCTAGTTTTTAGTTTATGTGGGAGGCAGTGACCCAGTTAAAGCTTGTTACATGTAAGCAGAATGTCGCCCTGAGCAGTAATACCGAACTTATGTGATTAATACTATTTTAAAGTATTTCCTAGTGCAAAATTATTTGCTGTTTTTAAGTATTAATTACAAATGAACAGTAGGAAAAAATAAATGAAGCTGAGTAATTGATTGTTGTTGATTTGTATTTTTTAAATACGTCTAGAAAATATCCAGAAATTCCACATCCATAAACTATTTCTTATTCTAAAAGTGGGCAGGTATAGTTAGGGAAGTATATACAGGTATATTCAGGAAGTAAAGAGAATAATTTAATAAACAGCTGGAATGTGGGAGCTGAGGGTGTTTGCTCTAGGTAGGTTTGCCACCAAACTGCATGTCCTGGCTGTCAGACCTTTTGACTTAGGTCTGTGATGCAGGAGGCTGTAGTGGTGAGGGGAGCGGCCCCTTACCCCACACCTGGTGGAGTTAGAACCTTGTATTCACAGAGCTGGTGTGAGCTTCTAATGTTAGAAGGGATGCTTGTCAAAAAACATGTGACTAGAACTCTCACAAGAGGTGCCGATATGTCAGTCAGTCAAGATGAGTTTATATGGGTTTATATCATTAGTGCCAGATACTGTAAAAGCTCTGGCTTCCTTCAAAAAAAGTTAATGAAAAATTATTATTAAAGACAGTTACTTAAGTCTTGGAACAGCCTGATTGAAGGTCCGGGAGGGACCCAGGCTCCCCCTGTCCTGGCATGTGCTGAGTTTGCAGCAGGAGTGGGTCAGAAGGGGCTGGGGTTTAGGGGGGTGCGTGTATGTATATAAATAGAGCCCAATTTGTTATACTCCTCTGTGGCTGTTGTCCCAGAATAGCAACGGTCAGAATGCCTCAGCTGTGTGCTGATCAGGGCTGTCCTTTTGGATGGGACAAACCTGGAGCCATTCTGTTCATGCTTGTTGCTCCTGCTTTCCCTCCAAAGAATGGGCCTGGGATGCGTGCTGGCCAGCACAGCGGGGTGGCACCTTGGCCTGTGCTGGTGGTAGGATTAACTGGGTTTGGTTCTTTATCTATTCCCTGTGACATGTGTTCACAGGACCCCTCTTCAGAGGAGCGTTTTCATGTGGAGCTGCATTTCAGCCCTGGTGTCAAAGGCTGTGAGGAGGACAGGAACATACCCACTGGGTTTGGCTTTCGGCCGGCCTCAGCAGAGGTAAGTGGACACCTGGGCAGGAGCTGCCAGCCCCAGGGGACACTTGGGCACTGTTCTGCTCTGTCTGGCTCTACTGCAGATACTTGCTTGTTGGCAGTGCCCACAGGGAGCTGGCAGATCGTGTCCATGTCCCGTTTGGGTTCGTCAGGGTGGCTGCTGGGACTGTGGGTGCCTCCTGAGCTTGGCAGAGCAAGAGATCCAAGCCTGGAGCTGGTGTGGGGCAGCATGGGCAAAGGCCACGTGCCTGTAGACTTGAGTGGAGTGTTTCTTTATGGCAGAACGAGGACAAGAAGGCAGACCAAGGCAGCCTAGAAGACCTCTCGAACCAGAAGGGCAGCGATGAGCCAGACCGTGCTCGGCAGAAGTCCCCACATCCCTCTGAGCCGGTCAGCATCCAGCGAAGGTCGCCACTGGTCAGGAACCGGAAGACGGGATCCATGGAGGTAATCATGCTATTGGTGCCCCACCTTGTTCTTGCAAAGGCCTTTTGCTTGATTTTGGTTTTCTGGCATTTGTTTTAACATGCCAGAGCCTGAGTTGATTCTGGGAAAGGATCTGCAGAAGGTAAAGAAGGATGTTGTGGAAGGCAGACCTCTGAAACTCTTCCTCATTGAGGAAGGACAGGAACACAGGCCAGAGGAACTGATGAGGGAGAGCAAGTAAGGAAATGCTTGAGAAACACAAGCATTATTTGGATTACATGCTCTGTAGAGGCACTGGTGTAGCCAGTATGAGATTACATGCAACCTCACCACCTGGCTATGGTGACATCTTTGCCTTCTGTTAGGTTCCAGCCTTTGCCTTTTGCAAAGGCAGCTCCACATTTCTCATTCCTCCAACCCATCTAAGATCTCATGCTGATCAGGGGTCCTTGCTCACTGGTGGATTCATCCAGGATGTTTCAACTGTCAGGGCTTAGAACTGACCCATTCACTGATCCGGTGAAGTAACAAAATTGATTTTACTGTTCTAACCTCTCTCTTTCCAGGCTGTTCTGTGTCACAAGGCCTGTGTCACAGTCACCAGGTGACTGGTACCTTCACAGTACTCTGGAGTTGTCCTCCCTTTCAGAGAGATTTCACAGGCATTTTTGCTATCAGTTTTCTGAACCAGAAAACAGCAGTTAAGGTTTGAGGTATTTGTTAGCTGTCTTCCATCGCTGTATGTTGCTCACAGTGTCACCTCTGTGTGCAGCACTCGGGGGCTCTTTGTAATAGGCACATACTAAGTTAAAGGGGATATGATTTCCTGCTGCTAAAGAAGTCTGTGTCCCAGGGATCTCAGCAAGAGTTTAGGGAGAAAAGATACTCACTACATGAGTCCCATCTTACTTTTCACATTTCCACTGTTCCACAATCCAACAAAATCTTGAAATTAAACTTGAGCATTCAGTGTCACAATCCTAGCATATGACTACCTTTGTGCTTCTTGAAAATGGTGATTTTAAGGAAGAGATATACCTTTCTTTACCTTCATTTACAATTCAATTGACGTATAAAGGTAGCAATGGGTGACTTGGAGCATGATGCTGATTAATTACACTGTGTCTTTGCAGGTGCTGTCTGAATCTTCTTCTAAATCAGGAGGTTATCGCCTCTTCAGCACTTATTCCAGGCAGTCTTCTGAGATGAAGCAAAGTGGATTAGGTACTGTACCTGACCTGTAACCAGCCTACTCACTTGTACCTCTCTATTTCCATGGGCATTAGTCTGTGTCTCCCCATACACATCTGGCTTGACTTCCTTGTACGTCTCTGCGTGTTTTGCGTCTTCTCTCAGTGTTACTGTTGAGACCACTGTAGAGGCTGTCTTAGTCAGTACCTTTTGTGTACGAACTTCTCGTTCAGCTGTTATCAGCGGAAGATGCACTTTTCATCCTTTCCAGTAAGGGAGCGACGGGCAAACTGCCTACCTTCAGACTTGCCTATGCTTCTCTGTTGCTCTCATTTGTTACAACGTTTCTCAACTCAGTAGGAAGAGAGCCTTTTAGGTGAGAACTAGTGTGCTTTCTGTTCTGCAAAACATCAGTTTATATGCAAAGCTGTTACCTTTGTGTGAGACTGTTCTATTTCTACCTTTGCTTCATGAAGATCTCTTCTATGGAATGGATGTGTCACATACAGAATGTTTGATAGTCCTCTAATCAAGCTGAAGTCCCTGGTCAGTCGTTCTTCTTGTGGTAGCAAGTGGAAGAGAATATTTCAGGGCACTTGATATTCTTTGTCCTTGATTGTTCCATTCCATGTCGTCCTAACCTAAACTATGTCTGAATAGTTGAAATTCTTCCTGGAAGATTTTTACTAAAGCAAGATCTATTTTGAAACTGGAAAAGATGTCTTTGCTGTCAAGAGGTTCAGAGATGGCTGTGCAACCTGTGTCTTGAAGAGAGGAGGTGATAATGCCCAAGTCATGCCCACTTTCTTTTTCTTTAAAACCATCTTAGCATTGTGGCATGGCTGCAGACTTGCAGCAGTTCTGACTCATCACTCTGTTATATGGACAACCTGCAGCCAAGAGACTTCTGAAAGACCTGCTCATTTCTTTGCCACTTTTGAACGAGCAGCTTCTTTGGAATCAAATTATTACCAAGGAAAGAGAATTTTCTTCTGGGTGGTTAGAAGGTATCCCTGCAGTCTGCCAGCTATGCTTCCAGCCAGCTGGAAAAATCTAAATAGGAATGGCTGATGTATATTATTTTCACAAAGGGACAATAACCTTGGCCATGGTAATTTTTGAATGTGTTATTTCACTTATCTCTGCCTTTCCCAGTGCCACCGTGAGATTCAGTGAGCTGTGACAAACTGCCGTGCTTAGGCTTGAAGAAACCTGTGGCTGTTTTGTGAATCCATATGGATGGATATGGGAATTTCTGAAATGGCACTTAGTCGAGGAGGTGCATCTGCCCGGAGAATTACTGAGTGCATCAAATGGTACTGCAAACTGGTTTTACTGTTTGGATGTGCGACTACCAGAAGGCCTGTGCTCTGGAAAGCAGATATTACGGGCTTTGGACTACAGCCTTTTGCAGGTTTTTGAGGAATGTCTGTTTTGGCAATAGAGAAGACCACTGCTTTTCTGTGCCTTTGTACAGTACTACTTCTCCTTCACAACCAAATCTGAAATATGATCCTGGCAGGTTTAATTTCAGAATCTTGCTTCATGTGCCTTGCTGGGAAGGTTGTGCTGGTTATTCTCCCGCCTGTGAAGCTCTGCAGGGACAAAACCCTGAGTAGGAACTAACAGATCTGTCCTGTGACATAGACCTCCAGCCCAGCCATCATTCTCCTCTGCAGAATCTTGCAGGTACGGAAGGATTGAACAGGAGAGACTTGTTGTACCGCACCAGCATGCACAACAGTTGGTAATTAGGGTATCTGCGTTTCTGTGAGTTTTTTTTCACCTGAGACCTGCTGTGGAGAACCGTGCCTCTTACCTGTACAAGTCAAGCTCCTCAAGGAATTTTCCTGATTCCTTTCCTGCTTGTTTTTTAGAAATCTAATTTCTTGCCCCTCTAGGATTTGAAATGTGTTCTCTCTAAGAGAAAATACAGAGCTCTGGAAGCTTGAACTTTGTCTTTAATACTTGTCTCAGCAGCTGTGTTATGAGAGGGTTCATTCAGGCACTACCTGCTGTTTCTGAGTTTTCTGAAGCTGAGCGTACCTCCTGTTGCCTGACCTTGTCAATCAGTGCCTGGCTGTCTTTATCTCTGGAAAATGGAATATCTGTCCTGGTGTAACCTCATATATGTAGGCATGCAGGAACAAGGAGCACAAGAGAACTTCTGCAATAGCTCTGCCCTGCTGCCGTACGTTCCAGATTGGTGCCTCTACTGTAATTTAAAAAAGTGAAATTCCTCTTTTGAAAATTGGTGGCTGCAACTTGCTTTGTCTGTGCTTTGGAGTGTGACATGTTTTTCTGGGCAGCATCAAGTGCATTGCTGTGGGTTTTTTGCCATAGTGTATGTGCTTCTAGCTTGAGAAGCCTAGGGGTGTTTCAGTACCTTTCTTTGCTTACAAGAACCCTTCAAAATGGAGTAAAATCACTGCTGGCTGTCTGAGAGGTAGAGGTGGTGGCATGAAGCCCCGTGCTGAGATTCCCAGAGGGAAACTAAGAATGACTATTTTTAAGCATCTGACAGATTGAATGAACATATAACAATTAAATGCACAGTAAATATCCAGTACATACAGTAATTTCTAGCAACTGTTGCTATGTTTAAATCAATGCTACATTGGATGTGTGTGTGTGTGTGTGTGTGTGTGTGTGTGTGTGGTTACTTTGGGTACAGTGGTCTTCTGGAGTTCACTGTAGACGATTGCTGTTGTCCATAAAGTCATCTTTGTAAATTCTCTTCTGGCTTAAGGGCACTAGCAAAATGCCTCTGTCTGTAGCAGGGGAGTAGAAACACTGGGGAATCCTTAGCTTAATGATTATCAGCATATAAGCATATCGTGAGGTTGCTCAAGATATACAGTCCTAAAAATCTGATGCTCCATTTTTATCTGCCAGTAAATGAATCTGTTGGTGGCTTTTGTTGTTTTTTCTTTTTAAACCCATAGAAGAGCAATTAGGAGCATCATCCTGTCTGATGCGTGACAAAATTTCATTTTCATTCTGACAGATTCCAGTTCATGCTGAGTCAGCACTTTACATCAGTTTAAGGCATTAGGAGGAACTTTTCTAAGGTTTGTGTAACAGTGACCCTGCAGGCAAGAGTTCTTTTATGTCCAAGGGCACGTATGTGCTGGTCTGTGCTGTGGAAAGCCACCAGCAGTGTCACAGTGGGGGAGCAGCTGCAGTTAAGTGCTGCAAAGACCCTTTTGGTCACCCCAGGAGCAGATCTCCTCAGCTCAGCCTGAGTTTATACGAGAACATTTCAATGCTCAGGATCTCTGTGTTTTCTCCAAAGAAGCTCTGGCTCAAGGATCTTTGCAGAAACAGAGCTGGGGTCTTGAAGAGCAACAAGTAGATGTGAAGCAGCAATGTGTTCTCACACCAGGGAAGGCTGATGGCATGCTAGGCTGCATCAGCTGGAGTGCAACTGTCCAGCTGAAGGGTTTGGCTGTTTCCATCTGTTCCCTTCTCAGGAGTGCCTGAAGCTCTGCTGTCCTGCCCTGCGCTCTCTGGGGCATGGAGGGTGTGTGTGTCAGGACTGTAAGCCCACTGGGGGGCAGTGGAAATGGATGGGAAACCTGAAGCACATGTCGTTGGAGGAGAAACTGAGAGCCATGCTTGTTCAGATTAGAACTTGTGGGGACTGGAGACCTTAATGCTCTTTCACCACCTAAATAGGAGGTTGCCACGGTGACAGAGAGACTATCCGCAAAGCCCTGTGCTGGTTGGTGGAGAACCAACGAACACAAGTTGCAGCACAAGAAGCTCCAATTAGCTAGGAGGATCAAATTTTTCACCCACCATGAATGTGCCAGATGTTAGAGCAGGGGCCCAGAGAGGTTGTGAAATTTCCTTTCTTGGAGGTATTGACAACTTGATTGGGACAAACCCTAGCAAATTGATCTGAGTTGGTCTTGCTGGGGTGTTGGGAAAGAAGCTTCAGCTCCTTCCAACATAAATTGTGCTATGATGCAGTATGTTAGAATCAAGATCTGCTTCCAATGTAGGCAGGATCTCGTTCATAGCAGTAACAGTTGCAGTGTTCTAGATAAGTGCTATTAGACAGTGTTGCAGGCTTTTTAACCTGGCAGACAAGGTGGAACCAGATCAATCTGCTTGTTTCTGGAAACCTTTTGTATAATAATGTTGGTTTGAGCAGTCAGTATTCTCAGTACAGAATGCAGCCATCAGTAGCTGTGTCTGGCCCTTAATAAGGTTTTGTCTCCATTGCTTTCATCAGTCAGTTGAAAGAATCCTCTTTCACATGCCTGGTGTTTCCTAAATATCACATGAAGTCAAGAGCACTGTGCTCAGTCTTCAAAGCACTGTGCCTTGGAGAAGCAAAGCCAAAGCCCCAGGAATCTGGTTACCCTCCACTTTGCCTGCTATGTTCCTTGACACTGAATAGGCAAAGTTCCGTGCTGTGTGCTCATCTGGGGCTTTGCAAGGCTTGTTCATGGATCAATTGCTCCTATGCTGGAGCAGCGAGACATGACCAAGTACAGTATGTCTGTGAAGTACGAGTTTGTGAGCGCAAGCCCTCTGGTCACAGTACTTTCTCTGCTTGTTTGACTGGATATGAATCCACACTGGCTGATCCGCAGATCAGGCAGTTCTTTCCTCAGTGGCCTACACAAAAAGGAGCTTTCCAAAGAGAAAGGGCAGAAAAGCAGAGCAATGAACCTCTGTGACACGAACATCAGTGGTTCGACATCCTGACTGTTCTGACATCAGTGTGTAGCTTGGCTGACTGAAAGGGGTGAAAGAGTTTCTCTTCACTCAGGGCAATAAAGCCAAATGGAAGTAAACCCGTGGATGGAGTTAGGAACTGTTCTGGTGCTGAGGTTTGGGCTACCTGCTCTGCATTTGGCACTGTGGAATTTAGAATGGAGAACACGGCCTCCCTGTGCTTCCAGACATCATGTTTTTTCCTGAAATTGCTTGTGAAGTGGCCACTTCATTCTTCATCCTTTGACTAACCCTGCTTTTCTGTAGTTGCATGCAGTGGATCTGTGTTACTAACACCTTCCCTGCCTTTCCAGGGTCACAGTGCACCGGGCTGTTTAGCACCACTGTGCTGGGAGGCTCCTCCAGTGCCCCCAACCTCCAGGACTACGCACGCAGCCATGGCAAAAAGTTTGCCAGCAGCTTGACATACAAAGACGGTATGTGTGTTCCCTGGCAGCACGGTGGTACTTTGTGGACAGTGGTGTCTCAAGATGTGCCTGTGGCACAGACTTGGGCTGCTGAAAACATTGACAGTTGAATGTATTCACCACATCTACAATGACAAATTTTACCATATCCCAAGAAATCATGATCCTTGCTAGGACAGAAAGGAGCTGACATTGTGAGAGGAGTTTTAGGCTGATGTGTGTTAGTGCTGGCGTCTGATTTTGTTGCGATGTTTTAATAGTACTTGCTGTTGTGAAGGAGAATTTATTGATCTAGATATTAAATATGTTTGTCCTGGTATGGAAATCCAGAAGATCACATCATCTTGCTTACCTTGGTCATCTTGCTGCTGCTAAATGAAGCTCTTTTTGGGATGGTAATCCTTGCCCCATGGAAGGTGGAGCCATCCCAAAGACAGAATTATATGCTTGGGCATGGATAAGATGGGCACTAGAGTGAGGCTGGGCATGCAGCAGAGTCTGAGGTAGCTCTTGGGAAGCAAGGGCAATATGCCTGAAAGGTGTGAGGTAAGTGAGTTGCTTGGATGAAGTACTGCAGAAGGACTGGAAAGTCTGGTTTCTGTGCAGCTGTGCAAAAACTGCCAGGAAGTTCTGCAAGACAATCTGGTGAAGGCACTGGGGCCAAGGTTACAAACGTTGCTGTATGCTCATGGGTGCAGGTGATGCAGCTGCACCCTGACCTGCCAGCAGCACTTGGTGCCATTTGCAGGGAGCAAGCAGAGGGTTGTTTTTTTGCAAGGAAGTTGGGGCACAGGGACAGACTGAGCTGTCCTGGAACAGCTGGAGGTGTAATGCACAAGTAGAAGTGTCCACTGTGGTCCCAATAGGAAAGACACTCACTCAGACTCCTTAAGTACTGATTCACATACCATTCGTTGGGGCGCTGATTGGAGGAGCTCCACAGGCAGGATCTGCACAGCATACTCCAACAAGGTTGGAAATCCACCTAAGGTTTCCTAGGATTTGACTGGATGGATGTAAGGTTGTTTGTCTTGGATGTCTTATCTTTTTGGTATTTTAATCTGCAGAATCTGAGTGCCTTTCTTACTGGGATCATAAGGAACATTAACATTGCTGGATTTCAGGGTGGGAAGAGGATTAAGGCAGTAGTTTGGGGAAGATAGGAGGTTGGTTCATCTGGATTTTTGTCCAGTTTTGAGGCAAGGAAAATGGCCTAGCAAATCAGGATGGAAAGATGTCCAATTCTCAGCCCTGTTGGAACTCTGTAGATGCCATTATGTACGCTAGTTGCCTGTGCTGCTTTTCCTGTGTAAGAGAAAACTGAGCTGGTTCTCACCTCCTCAGGGCACTCCCTGGCACACAGTGGGCTGTGAATGACAGTGGCAGGGAGGGTGAAGTGGGAGTGTTCTCAACCCCACTGTACCAGTTTGAGCTGCTCCAGGCAGCAAGTACTGGCTACTCACGGGTTTCAGAATAAGCTGATGGTGTTTGGCACAAGACCAGGGTGTGAGTCACAGTGGAGCCTCTGAAAAGGCCAGCAAAAGCCCTGGATGCTGTTCGTTCCTGACTCTGCAAGGAGTGGGAGCCCAAGGCAGCACTGATCCTCAAGGAAAAGCATCAGAGACTGCTCTGTGCCAGCTGGGCATGGAATAGACCTGCTCAGTCCTGGTGCTGGGCTGCCTGTCTCTGTAGGCTGTGTAGCAGGATATGCCTGCAGCAGGCTACAGGCATTCGAGGCTGTAGACTCCTACTGTGTAAGCTTCAATTCAGTGACGAGGTCTCTGTGTGCTGAGATGCAGTTGTACCTTCGAGTACCTAAAATTCAGACTTAGTTGACAAGCATGTGTCTAACACAGCTCAGAATTATAAATCTTGATGTTATACCTCTGTTTTCATGTTCTGTGGCAAGCCCTGGAACCCTGTGCTGTCAGTGCCTTGCTGCAATAACGGCATTTGGAAGGAAGGTGGTGGGGCCTTGGGAAAACAAGGAGGAAGCAGAAGGGCATTTAGCTTTTGGGGAAGATAGTTTGGAATGTAAAAGGAGCCCTTGATCTATATGTTTCTGCTTGCGTAAATGAGCACTATTGAAATGCTGAACAATGGAATTGAATCCAAACATCACTACACATGGTTGCAGTCAGTGGCACTGCAGCTACAGCAGACTCTTGTAGAACATTTGTTTCAAGGCGTTTTCCACACTCTTTAGACTATTAATGTTGAAAAGCAGCACATTTTTTCATGAAATCTTTGATAGTTTTTCATGGCTGTGATGCTTCAAGGTGCAGTGTGAGGCATATAGCACTTCACCAATGTTAACTTGCCTTGTTCCAGGGAAGTTTCAAGGGCTCTTACTTCTGAAGTCTTTTTTGCTTGGAGCTGGAGGAGGGGTAAGGAACACTTCAGCTGAAAGTTTTCTCAACCTCACTCTGAGGGAAGGTCTATGGATGGTTGTGATTTCAATTTGGCTTGCCTGAAGCCAGGGATCCAGTAAACTGGGTCAGTGCCATTTCAGTTGATGTGCCCTCAGGGCAAGGGGAGGTGTGGGTGGGATGGAGATGCTCACTACCTGACTACAGCTTCAGGGCTTAGACACTTCCAAGGGATTGCATGTGTAGGGAAGATTGTCATGCTGTTTGTTGAGTTTAAAGAAAGAAAAACAATTTTTAGGGCTGGTGTACTAGAGAAGAAAATTTCAGTGAGAGTTGGTTTAGATTCATTATTTGGCCAAGCCACTGCATGTAGCTATAGGAGCACATTGGGGATGTGGAGCATGCATTGGTACAGTGATGAGAGATAGGCATACACTCCCTGTGAGCTAGGGAGAATGGATGCATGAGACATGAAAGAGAAATAAAAAGGTTTTCTACTATTTCCTGAAAGATCCCAAACAGCAGCAAAAGGTATGATTGGCTGGGGTCTCACACCAAATCCTGCATATAGATGGTCTGATCCAGGCCATTCCTTTTCGTGATAGCTGAGGAATTTCCAGCCTGGGGAAAAACAAGTTTCCAGCTTTTTTTTTTTTTTTTTTTTTAAGATGTGTGTGTGTGCGCGCATATGGAGCCTAATCCATGTCCTTTAAAGCCTGTCTGTTTGCACCCCATTAGATGCACAGTGTCTGTCCTTGCATGGTCTTTCTGATATGTGATTTGTATGGGAGAGCTAGACCTGGCCTGGGGACTGGCCAGAAGAAGCCTGGGGACCACTCTGACAGGTGTACCCCAAAGCTTGCCCTGTACTGAAATGTTTTGAGCGGAGAACTGTAGAGGCATGTCTTCATGGGTCTTTTGCTTCTTCCCTACTCAGGTGATTTACCTTTAAATTCATAAATAGCTCTGTATAGCTTGCATTAAGAGGTTGTTTTGAGCTGTCCTGTGGTGGAACTCTTAGGTCCCTCTGCAGAACAGTGTTTTCCTTGGACAGAGGTGAATCCTGAGAACAATCCTGTGGTGCTGCTACTTGCTGGGATGTGTGCTCTGGTGGCTGCGAGCATGGCCTGGCTGCATTCTGCTCTGGACTGAGCCTGGTGTGGTGGGAAGGTGTGAGTTGCTGACTGAGAGGGATTGAGTGTGGCTGAGTATGTAGTGTCGGGGAGACCCCAGCAGGGCGGTGCAGGGGCTGGGGAGATGCAGAATGGTTCAGTCAGACTCACAGGCAGAGTGTCAGGAGTTATATCAGTGCCAGTGGGAGCAGCTGTTGTGGGGGTCAGGAAGGTGAACCTGAAAGTACTCAAGTGTATGGAGGTCGGGGGATCCTTTGAAGCAGGCTGTTAACTGAGCTGATCTGTTTTTATTTCCTCAGAGCTCTTGTCTATGCCAGCCGTAAAACGATTTTCTGTGTCGTTTGCAAAGCATCCGACTAATGGTATGTTTGCTTTCTGGATTTGATGTTCCCTCACACTTCTAACCCCTTGCTCATGTTCAGTTTTCTCTGCACATGTTCTCCTCTCAGCCTTCTTGTGGGTTTTTTTTGTGTTTGTGTATCTGGTGTGTCCAAACATGCTTCACCTTCCTGCATTGTCTCCTTGTGACTAATGTGCTCACACATACCCTGTTACTTCTCAGTGGTGGCACTGCTCTCCCCTGAGGTGTTTTCATCCCAGGTGAAAAGGCAAAAGCCATGGCTCTATGAGTGTGCTGCTAAAGCAGCCTTTAACTCCACGATGACATTAGGGCCTTCTGTCATGCTCCCTTTTGGGAGGGTGGGGATCAGGGGGAGAATACCACTGGATTGGGGCCTGATGCCTACTCCATATAATGAAGCATCAGCTGCTTAGATCCTCAGTTTCTACACTTCAGATTTGCAGAATGAAGATCAAGAATAACACTAGGACAGCTGTGTGTCACCTGAAAGGGCCTAGTATATGGTGGGAAAGAAGGAAGCGCACTTGGTATTTCATGTCAGGAGTACTGGTAGCCTTATGGCCTCCTGTTGTCAAACCTCTCTGTTAAGCTGGTCCTGTGGTTCCTCCAGGCATGGTGATGTTGGCACAGGTAGGCTCACCTTTTCTGCAGACATTACCCGGTGAATTGTGTCTCTCCAGAGCTCTTACGCGTCTGCTGTTGGTGGATGGTGCTGGACTGGGGAGAGGGGATGGGCAAGGTGCTACCTGAGGTGGCATCACCTGCTTCATCCTATCCTACCTGTGTCTCTGGAAAGGCTTGGTGACAGATTCTGACAGCTTCTGCTAATTTACTATCTTTGCTCCATGTTGCTACTTACCTGACAACCAAAGTATGAGTCTGTGAGGTTACAGGCCACTAGCTCTGTTGTAGCAGGTGCCTTGAACCAGTGTTTACTCTCCAGCTCTTGCACAGATACTTTTAAAAAGGTTTCACATCACCCCTGCTCTTGCGTGGCTCCTGCTGCTGAGACAAGTTGGAACCAAAGGAGATCACTGAACGCTACCAAGTATTTCTGCCTGATGTGATCAAGGCAGCTTGCAAATATGAAGATATCCTGCTTGGTGTAATCTGGAAGATGAATGAAATTCAGAAGACTATTCTGAAAATCAAAGTTTTGGGAAGGATGAAATGGGAAAGGGCAGCTCACTTTGGCTTTACTGTTCCAAAAACTAGAGGGAGCCTATTCTCTGTGTTTGCTTGGTTTTGGTTTTCCCAGAGTGGCCACCTGCTTGATTTGTCTGTATTTGTCTGGACACCATCGGAGCTCACATGGTGTATGTCAGCAGGGCGTGTTGTTCTATCTTGCCTGCAAAGTTGTACAAAGTTCCAGCCTTTCCTAAGACACACTATAAAACAGTTGGCCCTGCTCCAAACATGATAGGGTGAAACAGGGCATCATGTTTCTCCCAAAAACCCAATTAATATTTCTGATGGCAAGTGCTTCTTAATCAAGAAAATTCATATTTCTGATGGCAAGTGCTTCTTAATCAAGAAAACAAAGACAGGGGTCCAGCAGGTGAGAGCTGAAAGTCTGGGATATTTGATCTAGGATTGGCACTGCTTTGAGCAGGAGGGATGTTTACCCCATGAACCACTTGAAAAACTGAATGCAAAAAGTGTTCCCAGCTCTGAGTGTGGACTTGGTTTCTGGAGAGCTGCCTTGGTGTGGTGAAATGGAATGGGTGGACCAGGGTAGTGGTCAAGCACAGCATCAGGCCAGATGGTTTATGCCCTGGTCACACAAGTCTTGGGTGGGTGATGCAAATCCTGAGGCTGTGTATAGGGAGGAGCTGTGTGCATGCTGGTGTCTTGTCTGCCATGCAAGGATATCACAGAAGATTACACAGGGCAGTTCTCAAAGACAGGAAAAGTCAGTGCTTCTGTGCTCCCTTTGTTCTTCAGCACTCTCTGCACTAGGCTCTCAGTCAGACCCTGCTGTCTCCCAGTCCTTTGCACAGCCTCTGCTCATTTGGTGCTGAGCCATTTGCTCTCTCCCTGTGCTGATGTGCTTGGCTGCGCTTGGATGCAGGACTCAAACACCGTTGGCAGTCTTGGCACTGTTGGATTTCTCATCTCAGCTGTGGGAGAGCGAGTCTAGCCCTCAGCCTCATCTTTTTATCTAGCCAAACTTGAACTGCACTGGACTTGGAATGTGTCCTAAAATATATTCGCTTGTCAGACTTTCCCTTACAAAGATGAACCCTTGCAGCTCAGGCACTGCCCTGCGCTGCAGCTGGATGAATCCTGGGCTGGGTGGGAGTCTGGTCTGCCCTGGTGTCACTGGGGGGCATAACTCTTAAGGGCATTCCTGACCTGCTTGCTGTGGGAGGGATTTGGCTTAGTGTGTGGTGTGGGTCGTTCTCACCCAGTGGTCCTGGTGCTGGCAGCTCCATCCCTACATCTCCACAGTTTCTCTGTCCCCAGCTGTACCTGCCCCTCTCCTCTCACTCTCTATGGCCCCTTTCCTCCAGATGTGTTGGAGCACCAGCACGTTGCCCAGTTGCTACGCCGTTTTTCCTCTGACTGTGCCACGAGCCGGACCATCTCCTTGGATGCCACCCTAGCCCATCACCTGCAGCAGTGCTCCTACCACCTGCGCCTCTTCAGGAGCTGGCTGATCTCAGGGCAGGATGACTTGGAGTGTCTCTACGGTACTGCACGCTGCAGCTGCCTCTGTCCCATGCTCTTGTAGCTGAGCAGGGACCACTGTCTGCTTGAGAGTGCAAAGTATGCTTTGCTTCTAAAAAAAGGAAAGAATTTCCCTCACTGAATCCCCAAGGTCTCTGGGCTGCTGCTGCAGCAAGCTATGTGGGCTGTTGTACGAGCAGTTTTGGAGCATTGGCAGGAGCCTTTCCACATGGAGCTGCGCTCCCACATGTGGCTGTAACTGCTCTTTCCATCTTTGGCAATTGTTTGTTGCCTCCTTCCTTTAGCCAGGGTAAGCCCTTAAGCTCCTTTCAGGGTAGGTGCTGAGCTCCTATCAATGGGATGCCCTGCTGTCAGGATGCTCTGTGCAGGTCTTGGTGAGCTGCCACAGGGTGTCCCCTTAGTAATGGAGGAACCAAAGTGAGTATCGAGAGTATAGGAAGAAGAGATTAAGGAGGTGCTGCAGCTGGTCACAAGCTGAGTGAACTTGCTGTGGAAATTTTGGGGAAGTGAGTGCTTGTGGGTGTGTTGTATCTAGAGAGACTGAGTTAAGACAGGGGAGAGCTGAGCTTCTGTGTGGCTGCACTGCATGGCATCTTTCCTGCCTGATAGGGCCTCTCAGTGTGTCCTGTCTCTGGTGGGAAGAGGTAGGCAACTTCAGCATTGAGTCCAGATGTTATAAATCAAAGCTTTCTGCTGTTTCTGTGGTGTTTTTCAGCCTCTGTCACAGACAAGAAGTCTGGTGCATGGAGGCTTTGGTGCTTCTCACAAAGGCGGAAAGATTGCTGCCCCCTGAACGAGGCAGCGAGCTGGGGCTGGCTGCTGAGGTTTACCTGCGCCATCGGAGCTGCTCGGAGCATGTGGCTTGCTGAGCTGTGTGGTGTGATGCATGGACCCCCTTTTCCATTCAGACCCACAGGTGGAAGGGGCACAGACTGCAGCCTTCCATGTAGTGAAGCAGCAGGACTGAGCATTTTCAGAGCCTGGAAGATGAGAATTTTTTTTACACGGTCTGTTTTCCATTGATATTTGGAGACAGTTAGTTGCTTTTCACATGTAATTAGGACAATTCCTTCGTCTCCTGGCAACAAACGCTAAAGAGGAGCAGAATTGCTTCAAGGGAGGAGATGCTGGATCACAGCTGACTTGCTCCAGAGCCAGGGCTGAGCTTTCCCTGCTGCAAGTCTTGGCCAAGTTTGTGAGCTCTGGTGGGTAGAGGAAATGAGCCCAGCCTGTTTTGGACACAGCAGACTGCTGCAAGGTGCATCCTGCCCCAACACAGGCAAACACAGGCGTTAGGAGCTCCTTACCTAACACCTAACCAGTGCAGCAGCTCTCCCAGCTGCAAATCAAATCTCCACCATCGAGTTCGTGCTGTTTTCCCAGTCCATCAGCAAGCCCACAGTTCATTGACATGTTTGGGATTCCTGCTGAGGCTCTTCTCAGGGCAGACATAATTGACAGCCCAGGTTTCTTCCTTGTGAAAAACTGCATTCTTCTGTCCTCTCTTGGCTTTCCAGTGTACTTCTCTCCACACAAATGAAACATGAATTAGATGATAGAATCAATGAGTCAAAAGTATGTAGTTGGCAACCATAGCTGGAAAGATCGACAGTGGAGCCCTGAAGGAATGTCTGGGAACCTGTGTGGTCATAGCTGGGAAAAAGAACAGTGTGAAGTAAGTTCATGTTGGTAATGAATCACACTGGTACTGAAGCCAAAGGTCAGCTATGGACAGAGAGTGGCCCTGTGATGATGAGCACAAAAGTAGCGGTGATGTCCAATGTAAATAAATTTAAATTACAAAGGGAAACAGCCCCAAACTCTTATATATAAAATAGTGGGCTCTGATCTAACCATCACCACCACTTGAGGTAACGTGGAAAAGGTAGAGATTTGTGAAATTAGAAATCTGGGAAGGATGTTTGTAATAGTGGTCTGAGGGGAGGGGTGGGGATCCACATTTTTGTGTAGTTCTAATGGAGTGAGTTGAGACACCTTGGACAGAAGTGCTTTTTTTTCCAGGCTCCACACCACTGTGCCTGGGGATGTTGGGAGCTTAACTGAGTTCGAGGGGAGATGAGAATATGGAAGAGACACACAATGTCCAGAGCAGTTCTGAGCTGTGGGTCAGTGATGTATGGGGCATGTGACTAGACGGTCACATGTGCTGTCTAGACTCGTAACCCTTCATATACAATACGCATGCGGCACGTTGGAGTTTGTCCAAGAAAATAGGGGTGGACTGATCATGCATGTCACAGAGGAGCCTGGTGAGTGCTTTTGTTTGTGCTGAGACTGAACAAGTGCTTCTTCACTCCAGAAGAGCTGGCATACATAACAGTGGCACACAGAACTTCCTCTGTGGGCTGCTGTTGGATGTTGGTGCACAATGGATAGAATTCTGTCCAGTTTCTCATGCCATTGTCTACATCACAAACTTCTGCCCTTCAGGCCCCAGGAAAGAGTTTTGGGGAGCATCAGCAATGGCTGCGCAGTCAGCACAGGGTAACTGTCAGTCTGGGATGGCTCCTGTGGCTTGCTCTCACATTTTATTATTCTTGTCCCTTCCCAAAGGTGTTGGTTCTTTGCTAACTGTGTGTGGTGCAGCAGTGGTTGGAGCCTTCACTGGTGACATGTAAGAACTGTGATCCATAGTGGTAGCTGCTGCCTTAGCTGTGCTGTGGTGGCATGAGTCACTGTTCGCCTCTCCCCTGCAGTTCAGCAGGTCTCGGGAGGTGTGCAGAGAAGTGGGGGCCCCTACACAGATGAGAAGGATTCCTTGAACACAGTACTCCTCCACCTTGAAAGAGGAAACTTTGGCCATTTTACTCTGCTTGCTCGAGAGTGGTGCAGTGCCACAGCGCTGTGCAGAGTTGCATGAGGAGGCAGCTGGCACTTCGGGGATACAGGTATATATCCCCATTGGTGCCCCTTGTGTATCTTGTATTGCTTTGCCCTGTCTTATATTTACACTTCATTTTTTCTTTGGAGACCCCAATACCTGAGCCAACTTTGGCTCCTCTCCAATCAGATTCTGTTGTGAAATGACATTAGTCTCAAACTGGGCTGCTCCACAGCTATATCCCATGACTGTTTTAAGTTTTGCACTCACCCTTTTCCTTTAACACTGTCTCACAGGAGGCCTCTGAGAAAATAAAGAACGTACATTCTTCCTTTCTCAGCACTTCCACTCTCAGGACTTCTCAGCAAAAAACAGAAGAATGTGGTCTTCTTCCTGTGTCTTAATGTTTCTTCATCCTAGCCAAGGATTTGTTATCCTTCCTGTCTTGAATTATGTTTGTAGGCCCTTGGTGACATAGGTAACCTCATGAATTGTGTGGAGGATTCTTTATCTCCACCAACTGTTATTTATTGCAGTGAACACCTTCATGGCTCATGCTCCTTGCCTCTTGCAGAGCTGGGTTAGGTGAGGGTATTGGGGCAGAGCCTGTCATGGAGGTGACTGGAACAACACGTTTGTGTCTGCACTACACAAACAGGTGCTCCAGGGCTTCTCCTGAGGTGCCGCCAAGCTGCAGGGGTCAGTTTTATCCAGTCAGTGTGCTGGGCAGACATCCTGCCACTGATTGCATCAAGAACTTTCTTACATTTTGCATTTCAAAGCATTTTTCCTTCTCTGTAGAAACAAGCGCAGTTCCTTTCCAGAGTCTTTTTGAGGTCCTTGGAGGAGAGTAGGGAGTCACAGAATGGAAAGCCCAACCCTGAGGAATTGAGAGGCCATTAAACTTGAGAGGTGCAGAGCAGAAGGCAGCTTCATTCCATATACCCAGGGACTTACCTCTTCCTTGCTCCTCTGACAGTTCAGGTTGGCTTGGTAACATAAGGCATTTCCAGGAAGCTGGGATGAAGAGGAATGATACTCACTATGATACTCTGCTGCCTTGAGCAGCAAAGGATTTATTCTGAATGGTTGTGATGCAGCTTAGCTCTGAGCAAGTGTCTGTTACATGCTGAGATGCCTATTTCTGCTCATTCTGGGTTTGCTGGCAGTGAAGTCTAATTAAGGGGACAAATAATTCAAATCATTACCCAGCCCTTCCTTTGGACACAGCCTGTCGGGGTGCACAGGGGGCTGCTGTGACAGGGAGGTTCTGCCGCAGTGTGTGCTCCCTGCTGTGAGGAGAGGGGGCTGTGCCAGGCAGGGGTCACCAGCGGTGGGACCTCTTTAATGGAAATTCTGTTGGCACCACTTCGATTCTGTTTGGCTTCTGTAACTGGGAGCACTGTGCCAAGCTCTGTGCCAAGTTCTCTGTCATGGCCATGTATTTGAAGTATCCCAAGCTCAGGAACAAAATTGGCAGCTGCCAGATACTTCTCCTCCTTTCCCCTCCATGTGTATCCAGGTGCTTGCATTCAGATCTGTTACTGCATGGGATTGCTTCATGGTGATTTTCTTGGGCTAGAAGAGATGACCTGAGGCCTGAGTGTGCCTGTTGTTTGATTCCCGGAGTGCCCAGCTCCCTCAGCCATGAGTGCTCCTGCATGGACTTACCCTGCTGTTTCCTCTATTCATTTTCTGATTGGGTCTCTTTCCAGGTTTTGAAGGCTGTTCCATGGTTCCCACCATTTATCCCCTGGAGACCCTGCACAACTCCCTCTCTTTGCGGCAGGTCAACGAGTTCCTGACGGCTGTGTGCAGGAGTTGCAGCGAATCGCATGTCCAGTCCACCGCAGGTACTGGTCAGGTGGGCTTGTCTCTGGCAAGGCAGGGAGCACTCCTGGTCTTTTACACTCTCAGGACAGATCAGCCTGACAGGACTGGAGATAAGTGCAGTCCCTGGAGCCTGTCCCAGAGTGTTTAGCCCAGGAATAACCCTGCTCAGAGCCATCCTAGGCCACTTACTTGACAAATAAACAGTCAGGTCTGATGAGTACGGTGATGAAGATACAAACTCCAGCTTTGGAAATCTTAGCCTCAGATTCCCAGGAGCTGATGGGTAGGCGTGGCTCTGAATTGGCACTGGTCGTTAGCTCTTCCCGGAGTGCCTGCTCATGACTGCTGGGCAGCAAGCCATTTCTTTATGTCTGTCAGAGTATTACTGATCTGTGTATTTTTTTTTCTTGAAGCTTTGTTTGATTCAGTGATTGGCAGCCAGATGCCAGGGGACCCCTTTATGTCCCAGCGAATCCTGTCATCATCATCCTTGCCGTTGCGCCAGCGTTCGGATAAGCCCCCTTGGTGTGAGTGTGCTCCCTTCTTGGGCAGAGGCAAATGTGATGGGGGGTGGGGGGGGAAGTTTGTGAAGTTAGCAAGGTCAGGAAACCAGTCTGACTGAAAACAGTTGTTAAATTCTCTTCCTTTTTTGGATGAGATACAATCTAGGTATTTCTCTAGTTTTGCTTATTGTGCAGTATAAGGCAAGAATAAGCATTAGTAGAGAATCAATATTTCTTTCTCTAGTGTTGGCTCTCACTCAACACTCAAGGATTGTGTGTGTCAGGAACCAGAAGGAGAAAACTGAAGCTGGGATTGTCCCATAATAGTAAGGGAATGAAATAAATTCATTTTTATTTTGGAGCCAAACATTACACTTCACATTTTGTGCAGTGACAACAGAATCCACTCTTGGCTGTTTGCCAACGTAGCACTGGCTCACAAGATGGAATTGTACTCTGTGTGCTTGGGTGTTCATCAGCTGAACTTCCAGAAATGCCCAAGACCAGCTGCGAGCCCCTGACAGGTCACATGGGATATTGACAGTCCTCACCTTTCGGTTGTAGAACTGCAGGACTGTGACAGTGTGGGTGGGGAAATACCGGCTACATCTTTAAAGATTTTTCTTTCTCTTTGCAGACAGCAGTGGCCCCTCCAGTACTGTCTCCAGTGCAGGGCCATCCTCTCCAACTTCTGTGGACAACTGTGCTCATTTCAGCTTCACTGAGAAACTTTCCATCAGCCCCCCAAAAAGTGAGGAGCAACTGACTAGCTGGTCCCCTGAGCAGGAAGAGAGTCAAGCCCCAGGCAGAGGGCTTGATGTGCAGGGGGGTGTGTCTGGGCTGTCAGTAGCAGAGCCAAGAGCCCCAGAGACCCTGATCTGGAATGAGGGCCCAGAGCCAGGCAGGATCCTGGAGCTGTGCAAGAAGGAGCTGGCAGGGGGGGATGCTAACCCAGAAGAGAAGAGCATGGGGGAGCTGGATGAAGAAAAATCGTCTGGGGAAATGATAGAGCCAAGTAACATAAAGTGTGGTGAGGGGTTTGATCTGAGGCTGGCTGGGGAGACAGCAAAGCCAGGTGAGGGCTCTATCAGGGGAATGACTGGCCTGGATCAGTCTGGGCTGTCCAAAGAGATCCTGGTGCCCTGTGACGAGGAGCTGCGGGGAGAGGTGTTCGATCCAGAGCATACAGGCAAAGAGCTGCTGGGGGACAGTGCTCTGTCAGACCAGCTCCTCTCTGGTCACTTGTGTCAAGTGCAGCCACTGCCTCCTGAGAAGAATGTGGAGGAACTGCAGCTGCTGTGTCAGAAGGATCAGCAAAATTAATGGCTTACTGGACAGCACACTGCGAGCACTTCTAGCCTGAAAGCAGCCTGACTTCCTGCATGGCACCTCACACAGCTGGCGGTCTGTAGCAAAGAAGAAGCCACGTCCCAGGGCCACACTCTGTGGTGTGGGAGAGACTGCTTTCCTCCTCCACAAGCCAGCTCTGCCATTCAGCGAGAATGTTTGCCTCGTTAAATGAACCATAGTGCAGTCTTGGTACTGGCATGACACCTCCATGGAGCAGGGACGTGGCGCTGCATTGGTGTCCCAAGGGCTTTGTGCTCACTGGGGCAGCAGCATTTGAGGTCTGGTACAGCCAAGGCTTTTAGGGTGGTAAATCCAAAGGGGACAGATCCTCCTTTGTGACTTTTTGGCCCACAGCCTTCAGAGAAAGGCATTTTGGGCCCAAATTAATCAGATCCATCACAACCACCAACCTCCTCTCTGTTACTTTCTTCTTCCTCTCTCGATTCCCACTGCTGGCCACCAAAATCAAGTCCAGAGAGTCCATGGCAGAAAAACCAGCAGAAGCAGAAAGCATTCTGATAGAGTGTGGAAGCCAAGGGTAGCGAGTGCATCAGGTTTGACTGCCACTTGCAAGGAAACGTTCCTTTGGTGTGGCCTTGGATGTTTCCTTGCTGGGCTGGGCCAGGCAGGAGCCTGGGGATCCAGCCTGAGAGAAGTGTGCAGGGAGGACACACAGAGGTTTTTTTTTTCTCATCCCCAAGGATCAGGCAGGGTACAGCTCTGAAGTCTTGGTGACAGGGATTAATAGAAACTGCTATTCTGACAATTCAGGACTATTAGAAACCAATAAGGAGAAATCTTTATTATATATAAAATGAAAAGAATTTAATGGCTATTTATGTAAATGCCTTGTGAGCACAAGCCTGAGGGCAAGATTGATACGGGTGTCCCTGCCGCATCCTGAGTGCTGGCCAGGGCTGTGCTTCCTACTCCTCCTGTATTTATGGACAAGTCTGCGTGTCTGTCTGTAGCTAGGATCTGTGTTTTTGTGAAGCTGTGCCCAAAGATCTCTATGCTGTGTTGTGACAATGTGTGTTCACAGTAAATCTATGCTGTGGGTCCAGTGTCTCTCTGTCTCTGACGCTGACTTGGCAGCAGTGTGTATGTGCCAAAGCTTCCAGGTGCCTGGAACAGTAAGCCTTGCTCACGGTCTGTTGTCCTTGAAGAGCAGCTGCAACTGGAGGCCGACCTGGAATAATTGCACAGGCTCCAGGCCAGGAAAAGACCTATTTTTTTCCTGCATGGCAGAACTGGTCATACTGGGGAAGAGCTCCTGGCTTCCCAGGTCTCAGGAGGGTTTGTGGTGGAATGAAGACACTGGGATGCTGTGTTCAGCTCCTTTCACTTGGTCCACACCTTACCGTCACTTCAAGGATGTCCTGGGTGTCATGTTCTTTTCCTCATGCCCAGTAATCCCAAGCTGCCAGTTTGGGCACGTAAGAAAGGTTTTCTTGCATTGGGAATGGAGCAGTCATGCAGCTGCCCAGAGTGCAGCACTGGGTGGAGGGAACCCCAGCCCCGCTCCCAGCAGGCTGTGCCTGCCTCGCGCTCTTCTCTCCCTGCATTACAGATCTGCACAGAGACCTTGGCCATGGGGTTGCAGCCAACCCTGGTGCCAGCGCTGGCTGAGAGACCGCAGGTGACTGAGCAGCATGAGATTTCCCCTCGGGCACTGCCCACAGCCCTTGCTGTGGCACGGGCAGTGGCCTGTGGCATCTGCTGCCACCAGCACTGCTCTGGCAGCCACGTCCCTGCTGAGCACCAGCCACATCTCCTGCCAGGACCTGCATGTTTGTCAGGGGACAGTGCCTGGGCAGGGTGGTTGCCGTGGTGGACCCAAGAGCACCTACTGCAGGGTGTCATTGCCGAGAGGGGCATGGAGCAGGGCCCTGTGGGGTGGGTGTGTGGCTCGCAGGTGCTGATCCCTACAGAGCCCGATGCTTGCCACTGCACGCCTTTGCGAAATGCACTGCAGTCACAGGACCTTGGTTAGCTGGAGTACAGCCAGACACAGTGCTCATTTACCTGAAAAGTAGCTGTGTGTGGAAATAGTTCCCGGTTTATGGTAACAGTTCAAGGTTCCTCCCATCAGCACCAAGTTTGGCAGCTGCCTTGAGCTCTCCATCAGGCCCTGCACAAGCTGTGGTGTGCTCTGTGGCAATGATGACCTCTCTCCTGAGGACTGTAGCACAGAACCTGCTTCTTTTTCCCTGGTATCCACCTGTGCCATTGTTTCCTTCTGAGGACAGGCAGGCAGGAACAGAACTAACTGGGCATCAGCCTCTCCTGACTCTGTTCCAGCACAGGCTGAGCAGCAGCTGTCCCCGTTTTCTGCTAAGTAGCTGAAAGAGCTGAAAGAAAATGAGTTCCTTTGTTGGAGGTCAGGTCGGAGTTCTGCAGAGGTGCAAAAGCCCAACTGCTGCAGTGGGGTCAGGGAGCATGGAATCCCTGGCATGCCTGGGCCCAGGTCCCAAGCCAGCACGTCTGCTGCCTGCCACAGGGCCAGAGACCCTTCCAGCTCGAAGAGTGCCAGCAGCACTGGGCAGAGATGCCATTCCCAAGAAGTGCAGGGACAGGCAGAGGGCTGCAATGGAATGCATGATTCAGGAACTGTGAGGAGTTCTGGTGTTGTATGGCAGTCAGGCCATGTCAGACTTCTCACTGGATTATCAGGAGCTGCTTTCCCCCCTACAGCCCTTAGCCAGCTGTGCAAGAGGGTGGCTGTCCCAGGCAGGCTCTGTGGCCTTACCTGCGTGTCCCTTGCCCAAGTCACAGGAAAGTTTAGCAGCTCCTGGTGAAGGTGGGGTGTTGGTGGAAAAGCTGGGGCTCACCTAAGCTGGGAGGCAGGCACAGCTGCCATGTCTGTGTGCTCCTGCCCTACAAGTGTGCGCTCACTGAAAGAACAGTTGGAAACCACTGGAAATGTTCTCGTTGGCAATTAATGTGGCTTTATTATTAATGTTTTGGGCTCCTCTCTTGACAGCAGTTAGTTACAGGGTGTTTCACATGGAAATGGGCAAAAGGACAGAACTCAAGGAACTAAATTCCAATAGAAATGTAATGCTGAAGAAAAGAATCAGGGCTCTCTTCTTAAAACATTTAGCATAGAAGAAGCTAGGAGCACAAGATGCCATTTCAATACAATTTTAAGACGTTCACTTTTTTAATTATAGGTTTAAAATAGTATTTTTTACCTATTACATACAGGAAGATTACGCGTTGTTGCCCACATGCAGAAACAAGCAAAAGCAGAGTTTAACTGTTTCTCTCTATAGTGTTGTATTACCTCTGGCTCCGGGTGGGTCCTGCTGGCTCCTGTGGCCTGAGCAGGGTGAGACTCTACAATAATCAGCATTTTCATAAGTCTTTTTCCCTGTACTTTTTTTAAGATGGAAGTGGGTGGAGGAGAGAGGGAGATAGGGAGTGAGAGAAGCTCAAGGCAGAACAGACTGCGACAAAAACTGAAAAAAAATGTGGAGCCTTGAGGACAGGGAAGCAAACTGGTGTAGGACAAAGGTAGCCAAGCAGCAGAGCTGCAGAGGGCAGGAGCAGAGTGTGGAGGGCAGCTTTCCCCCTGGAATCTGCCAGTGGCCACACTCCTGCCCAAAAGATGCAGGCACCTCACAAAGCCTCACTATTACTGCTGCTTAGTCAGAATTGCTTCAAGTTTAAAATTGAGAAAACATTCATATGTGGGTCTATCTAAAGTTAGTGCATTAGCTTTTACATCTAGCTATGCAGAGGGATCCCAGGAGCCAGTGAGGGGCATGCTTGTGCCTCTGGTGTCTGGCATCCTGCAGCTGCCACCATGGCGGGTGAGCCAGGGTCTCCCCAAAGCATTGCAGGCAAAGCCCTGCAGCATTCCAGGGAGGGGCAGGGGCAGGTGTTTTAGTGCCTGCAATTGCCAGAACCAACATTCATGAATGCTGACCCCATCGGGGTACAGAGAATAACATTTATTATGCTGGCAGACACGGTGTGATTCCATGGTTAAAATGAACACAGCACAGGGCAGGGATTTGCTAAAGCCCTGAGTAAGCTCACATGCTCCTAACAAGGGCCATAGCCATAGAGCTAGCTGTGCCTTGGGGAGGCTGCTGGCCTCAGGCCTCGTCCTACAGCTGCTGGGTTTTAGACACAACCTTGCAGAGACATTTTTGCTGCCCACAAGTTCACAATGGTCTTTTCCTTTTGTTTAAATTGCAGCATGTTAGTATTTGTACTGAGAAACCTCTGAACTGACATTAAAAGCATATGGTATCATGTTAACATGTATAAATTAAAATATTAAATCAACACAAAATGCAGCTTAACATTAAAAAAAAAAATAAATATATAGATTAAAATGCAAAATAGACCATTTCCCTAGAAACTCCATTTTAGTGCTAGGAGCATGTTTCTAAGCAGCATTTTCTTCATGTCATCTGCCAGAAAACTAGCACTGAGACTGAAGTGTCCCAGGTGAGTGCAACACAGGGTCCGAGGATGCTTATGGTGGAGTCAGCCCTCTGCTCAGGACCATGCACAGTGGATGTCACAGCAGATGGAAATACTTTGTGTTGACTGTCAACCGTTGCAGAACAGCTTTCCATCTTACTCCTTCCCCAGACCACAGCCTGCTGCCGCTCTCTTTGTCTTACAGAAAAGCTGTCTTTGTGGTAAGATCCTCTGTCAGTTCTCTTGGATGTGGCAAAGGCTCATGGATGCTGCAGGCTTAGCGCACCTAACACCCCCCTCCCTGCTGGGAGAACGTGTCTCCCATGCTGAAACAGGTCTGTGTGCCCAGGAGGTTCTGCATGGCTGCTCAGTAGCCACAGTGCACTCACAGCACACATTCGCGTTTCTGCCAGGACATCCAGAGAGCAAGGACACATGTCCACAGGGATGCGTAGGCCAGGGAACAAGCTGCAAGGTGGCACCGCATGGATGAACAGCACCTCACCTGCACTGTCAACACATCCCTGTCAGTGTGGAGGAACTGAGAACGACTTCACTTGCTAAACTACATTTTCCCGAGGATTTTGGGAAGGGCCTTCTCTTCCCTCACACCACAAGTTCTATTCCCCACATCCTGGACACTTGAGGGGACAGTAAAAAACTTGAACGCAACTATAAGGCTTGGACCCTGGCACACAGGCAGCGAGGAGATGGCTGCTGTGTGCAAGCTGGCACACTGCAGTGACACTATCTGGGCACCAGCCTCCCCCAGCATGGCCTGCATACTCCTCAGCTGCTTCACCAGTCCTCCAGAGCCTTTGGTTTAGGGACAGGGAGGTTTCTTGTACATCCTAGGCCAACAGTGGCCAAGGTTTTTTCAGCCCTTCTGCTGTTGAGGGGGCTGTAGTTGTGCGTTTGGATGCTCTTTTTCTGTAACTGTTTAGGCCACAGCCTCTCTGTGCCGCCTCCTGCCACACAGCTGGTGTGCAGGAGTCAATTGGCAGCTGTGTGTGTGAAGCTCAAGTTAGCAGGTTAGGAATGTGCTGAACCCTCCCACCGCCATGTCCTTCATCCCAGCTCCCTGAGCACAGCAAACAGGTGCTGCAGGATGCCACAGGCAAGCACCTGGGATGGAAATCTGCCAAGCTGGCATGTGGCGGTTGTGCCTAGTTGGAGTACAGGTCCCCTTGCTCAGAACACCTCCTGTATGCTCAGCAGGGGAGATGGAAGAATGACCTTCACTGTCCCATTAAGGTCAGAGTGTTTTGTCTTCCCTCATCTCCCTGGTGCAATTTCTTTGCAAGTTAGATTTTGCCTCTGCCCCCTGCCTCCCATGCACTCTCGGCATGCAGCAGCAGCACTTCAGCCCTCACCAGAAAGGTGAGGTTCATGGTGCTACGGGTTAAATGGCAAGGCAGCCAGGAAGAGAGTAGAACAAGCTCTCACAGCAGCAAGGCAGCAAAGATAGTCTACAGAAACTGTACAGGCAGCAGAATAAAGCAGGGAAGGTGAAAGTGCCCCTGGCCTGCAACTGCTCTTGCACAAACTCTTAGCTCAGTCCAGAAAATTATAGAGCCCTGCACTTCTTTCTCATGGCATCCAGTGCTGAGCAAGATGGATACCCGATTGCCTGACAAATGGGAACCATGTAGAGGACTAAACCAGAGAACTGGACTGTGATTAGATGGTGTCTCTCATGTTGCATCGGTGATTGAAGAGTCAATGGATGAACACAAAATGTGAGAGATTTAGAATTCAATCTTACAGGCTGGAAAAGATTCGTCCTGCATCACAACAGTGCTGCTGCTTGCCAGTACCATGATGTTTAGCTCCTGCTGTTTCTCATGGGTCTGTTGATACCATTCTCGTGTTACCTCAGTATCGTGTGTTGGGATCAATGTCACCTGGGAAAAGAAAGCAGCAGGGATGATTGAGAACAAATGCAATGACCAACAATGCCCATAGGAGCTGCGGCTAAAATTTCTTGCTAATTTTGGAACACTGTACCCTTGGTACTGCTTGTTCTATTTAATGTCTTTCAGATGTCGGGTTCTGAGGCAGAGCTTTATTTTGTACAGTACCAGCACAATGGGGCTCTGAATTGGCTGCAAACTGGCAGCACTGACACCATTCTCATAATGATGAGAATGGTTGCAGTGCAGGGGAGAGCATCCTGCTGTGGAGCTCCAGAAACAACCTCAGAAAGATCCTTCAGTGTGCAAAGGAACAATGCTGACACTGTGTGCCCACTGACCCTATGTGCAACCCAGGGACCTTGAAATATGAGGCTGCTTCATCTGGAAGAACATATACACCTTCGTGTACGTGTCTTCAGGAGTTCCCTGGGGTGTCCTGCAAGCCTGCCTAAGCAAAACCTGTGTTACAGAACATTCTTGTTCAAAAGCTCTATTAGTTGCTGTCAGAAAAATCTTCAGCAAGCCAGGCTAGCAACAGATGCCACTGGGTTTGGGACAGTGATGAAAATTCAGTTTGTGTTGGTGCTTGATTTTGCTTGAGGATAGGCTCATCCTACAGTAGGTAAGGAGGAGTGTATGATCTTTCAATGCTTCCTCCCCTCAGGAGGATGTAGAAAAGAGGATATATCTGCTTCCATTCAGACCATTTTGCAGGTGTCCTCCTCGTCATCAGTATAAGCAATTACTCTGCTGAGAGTGCAAAACAGGGTATGCCCAGGACCACTTCCTTCCTCTCAGTGTACTCCCTTGGGTATGTGACACCCATCTTCTTCTGAGCATTTGCAGCACTGAAAGCATGACACACCACTCTGCATTTCCATGACCTACCTGCAGGTTCTCTCCCCACTGAGACTTCCCTTCCAAAAGTGCATCCAGCACTGCACGGCTTGGCTCTCCGTTGGCTGCATCATTCCCACTCACAACATAGTAAGATGCTCGAACCCGCTTGAAGAACTCTGGATCTGTGTTCTTCCCACTGCAGTGGTTGGGGATGTAGGCCAAGTCCACATAGACGGGTGGACCCATAGGCACAGACAAACTGCTCTTAGGACTATTGGAAGCTTTGGAAGAAAGGAAACAAGAGGCTATCAAAAATCTCCTGCAAGGGACAAACACTCAAATAAACACAGAAGGACTTTGATTTCAGAAAGACTTTTCCATTGCAGCAGTAAAGTTGAGACTTTTCCACACTCCACTGCTCAGAGGTGACCTGGGTGCATTTCTGGGCCAGTGTTATCACAGGTCTTGAGAGAGAAAGGAAGTTCTGCTATTATTTGGGGAGGGATTGGAAAGCTTTAGATTAGAAGCTTTTTTCCTGGGGAAGGGAATCAAAAATCTCTGTTATTAACTTTTGCAGAGTTGCCATCCCAATCAATATTCAGTCCTAATTTTTGTTAATAACCTACATTTGCTTAAACACACACACACACCCCCCCTCCCCCATTCTGATGGCCTTTGCATGCTATCCTAGGGTATTACAGTAGTCTTTCTGGAAGGTCCATCCTGGCTTCCTGCCACCCCTGTGAATCGCTGCTACTCCTAGGACTCTATTGCTCTTTCATATCAGCCTTTTGTACATCTCAACATTATCACTGCTTACAACTTTTCATGCATGACTGGGAAGACCTGTTCTCTGTTCTGCTGTGTTTAACCCAGTGCTTTTCTCTGTGTTGGACCTATAGAGATAGTGTGTTTTTCAGGAAGGATTTCTTACCGGGATTTGTTTTGATGCCATTAACAAGGCTCTTGCCAGGGTTGCTGTGACTACTCCGGGATAACTCATCCTCTGGCATCAGTGCGCTACGTGGTTTGGGCTTTTCTCCTCCATCTCTTTCTTTTTTGGCAGTGACAGATTTTGGAGATTTGTCCGATGACTGTTTCACAGGAGTGGGTGATCGTTTCCCTTTCACATCTAATTTCCGGGCAGGGGAGGAAGATTTGGGTTTGCTCAAAGGCTTCCTCACACCTTTGTTCTTTTCTTTTACATCTTTCTTAGAAATTTTATCAGTTCTGCTCATGCTTTGCTCATTTAACAACATATCAGGGTCTACCATGCAGACATCAGGGTGAGGAGGGTGGGGATGGGGATCTACCATTGGAACAGGCTGAGGATCATGGCTGGACCTAGAACTGGCATGATGAGCAATCCCCACAGCTTTGTCCACTGGGAGGAAATCAGCATCTTCATCCGAGTCCATGTTGGCATCTGCTGTGATGGATGGACATTCTTCAGTCTCAGGCGGGACATCGGAGTCTGACTGGGAGGTTCCAGAATCACTCACTGATGTTGGAGGGGTTTCCTCCACTGTGGCATTTTGCATGGGACTGCTCACAGGGTGGGGTGGTCTCCCCTGCACTGAAGGGTGACCCTCCTCCTGTGAGAGGTCACTGTCTTCAGAGAGCTCATGGGGGCTTGGGTTGATGAATGAGGGAGAGAGTTCTCCCTTTCTCTGCTTGTATTCACATGAAGAAAATTTCTGTCCACAATCAGAACTGCCTCCTAAATGGGTCTCCACGTCATGGGAAGCATCTCCACAGTCATCTGTTTTCTCACCCCTCTGCACATCTGGGAAAAATGGCTGGAAACTGTTTTCAGGGGACATCAGAGAGGAAGGACGGCTTTGCTTCTCTGTTTCCTCTTTGCCTGCGCGCGGAGAAAAACTGCCGTCAGAATCGGGACATGTTTTTTCAACTTTTGCCTCTGCTGCATGGTATGTGCTTTGGAAGGCTGGCAGACTGGTGCTCACCTCTGTTGGACCATTGGCTGTGGTTTCATCTTCGTGCTGACAATGAGAAAATGATGTCAACACATCAGGGAGAGATGTCAATGGGAACGGCTGCTCTGCAAATGGTGCCTTCTGCTCTGGGCTGCTACCACAGTGCTGCTGCTCTTGCTCTGCACAGAATGGTGTGGGCTCTGAGCCCTGGCACTCTTTTCTGCATGGTAAGGTGTGGTCACCCATGCCACAGTGAAATGGAGATCCATGTTCTTCAGCAAAGACAAAGTCTTTGGTTTCAGCTGTATGTATTTTCACAGCATTATCTGGAACCTGTGGAGATATATCCCAAGCACTCCTGGTACCTGCTTCCACTCCTGCACTGGTGTATGTGGAAAGCATATGGGAATAGAAACTTTCTACTGTAGTCAGTATCACAGGAGTGGTGGCTTCAGATGAAGGTTCCTCTGAAAGGCTGGGAGAGTCATCTTTCAGCGGCTGCTGGGTCACAGACTCTTTCTCCATACCTTTGGACAACACCGTGTCTCCTTCAAATGGACTCAGCGGTGAGAATTTAGGAAAAGATGAGTCAAGGGTGCTGATTTTCTCAGAAACCTCCAAGTATTCATCTTTGTTTCGCTGGTCTGAGAACAAAGCACAAGGAGACTCTAAAGAAAGAGAAATATCCCCTAAACAGCTTGCTGAGGCTTGCTTATGTCTGAATGTGCTGGCTGTTTCGCTTTTTCCTGTCAGGGAACTTTCAAATCCAGAAGAGCTATCCATCCCTCTGCTCTCTACTCTCGGGCCCTGTTTGTGGACCTCTGTTTGTTTGCTGGAAGCAGACTTCAGGTATATGGCTTGCTCTTGGCACTCGGAGGCCACAGCTGCACTTGGATAATCTGCTACCCAGAAATGGGATTCCTTCGTGGATTTCCCAGCAACCTCTCTCTTTTGTGAAGAATCATGGCACATTTCTGACATTCGCTCATGTCTGTCCATGTCTGGCACATCACTGTAACCAGCAACATATGTCTCCACAACAGCAGCTGGTGCAGATGTCCTACTTTCATATTCCTCTTGCCAGCCTGGACCAGAAGGAGAAGAGGCAGCAGAGCTGGGTGAAAGGGGCTCCGGACATTTGCTCTGCAGGAAGGGATCTGAGACAGGGAACTTGCTGACAGCTGAGATGCATGCATAGACAGTGCCTTCAGCTTCAGCAGGGCTGTGCAGTTTAGACTCCTTTTCAGACTTCTCCTTAGCACCTTTTTCTAGCTCTGAGTCACTTGCACTTTCTTCCCCTCGACCTGCTTTCTCATAGTATGTATCTTTGGGATTTGGGACTTCAGATTTCAGGGACAAAGATACCTGCTCCTGGCTAGACGAAATTATGTTCTCATCTGGACAACCAGCATCACTATAGGTGGATGTTTTTCCTTGATAAAAGATGTCAGTTGTGACGGTGGGAGAGGCAAATGCTGCGCTCGCAGATGATGGGTGCAGTGCAGAGTCCAGTTCTCCTGGCAAAGCAAAAGACACATTCAGTTTCTCCTGTCCTTCTGATGTCCTAGGCTTCCCTGTTTCAGACAAGGGCAAATATCTTTCATGGGTGTCTCTGTAGTCAAAGACTTTATCCTTAGGGGATGCTGGAGATGACAATTCCTTCTCAGCAGAGGTATAAAGGCGGGACTCTTCTTCCTTTGCAGACACATGAAAATTTTCACCTTTTTGAGAGTTCAGTGCTGTCAGTGGGACCTTATCAGTGTGACCTGGGCTGTGTGCACCCATGGCTCTGAAGGGGGAGGGTCCCACTCCAGACACAATTATCTTCTCATAGATGTCAGCATACTTGAAACTTCTTTCATCGGGGTAGGGAGTTGGTTCTCTTTCTTCTGGCTCTTGCCTTATGGAACTGTCATCATCTCTCTGTGTGCAGATCTCTTCCTCATAGGAATAAGGCTCAGGGGAACTCCTGGAATAGGTCTCTGGAGGATACACCTCTCGGATGGTAGCACCCACAGCCCCAGCACAACCCAGAGCATCACTACTTTTTTGACATGGAGGGGAGTGTGCACACTGCCCTGACAGCTCAGCACTCCCTTCTGTGGACTCAGCAATATATTCTGCTGCTCTCGTAGATTGCAACAGAGTAGATGCTGCTGCTGTCTGCTCTTTTCTTCCTGTAGAGTCATACAGACCCTCGGTGGATTTGCAGTCATCCACTTGCCTGCTATCTGACTTGTATTTGCAATCTACTTCCTGATACAAAACACTGATGTCTGATTTCTTCTCAGCCATCTTCGATGGGACATCCTCCCACAAAGGTGGCTTGCACTGATCTAACTTGCAGGGCCTCTCTGCTCCTGGTGGTGCCTCAATCTCCTTTCCCACTGCAGACAGGGGAGACGTCAGAACTTGGTGTAGTGACTTTGCATAGCTATCTAGGACAGTTTTCTCCTCATCATCTAAGCAGGAGCAATCTTGTTTAGAGGTCAACAAGAATTCTTGCCTTTTTTTATTTCCAGTTAAAGCTTTGGCCTGGTTTTCTTCACCAAGGACATACTGAGGAGATAGAGGAGAACCTTCCCTTTGTGTTCTTTCTGGGACAGTGATGTCAGCAGGAATTACCTCTACTTTCTTTGTTTCTGACGTAGTTTTGGCCCCCTTCTGCACGTCTTCTTTGTAATCAAATGACTCCATCTTTAAACATTCAATTTCTGCTTGCAGTAGCATGGGTTTGTCTTCAGCATGGTTAAGCTCCTCATCTTCCTCACTGGGTAACTGCCCTCCTCTCCCACTGTCTCTCCTTTCCTGAAGATACCCAAAGGCAGAAGCCCATGCTTCCTTTTCTGCTTCTCTCCAGGTATGGCTGCCAAGCGCTGCAGGGGACAGGTTCTCCTCCCTTCCCATTTTAGGAAGGGATTTTGTTTCCAATTCTGGTGCTTCATCCAAGAATGTACTCTCCCTCTCTTTGTCATATCTCTGCTGCCTTCCCTGGACAGGGACCTCTTCTACCTCTTCTGGAAACCACACTTTCTTCTCATAACTTAGATCTTTCATGCAAAACTTTTCCATTTCTGGAGATTTTTTTTCTTGAGCTTCCTTGAACCTGCAAGATTTTATACCCTCAGTAGAAATGTGTGAAGATGTTTTATCTTCACTTGGGCTAGATTCTGCAAAATGTAAGCCCTTTGCATCTGGGGATACTTCCTGAGAGTCCAAGTCTGCATTTCTTCCCTTCAATAGGCTCTTTTCTGATACAGAAAATAAACTGCTGTCATCTGGAGACATTTCTTCAGTTGAAGAATCTCTGGGTGACGTGTCTTTAACTGAACTGCTTTCTGGGCAAGGAAAAGATTTTGATACTTCTTTTAGTTCTTTGGCAGAAATTTCCAGTGATTTTTCATATGTAGCTGGGCTCTGGTCTGCGAAACCCATGGATTTCACAGCTTCTGAAGAGAATTTGTCAGTGCAGTTTGACATAGTTTTTTCTTTTGCAGATGTCTCTTCTGTGAAACTAAGAGCTTTGATGTCTTCTGGGGAAATTCCTTTAATAAAAACATCTGAAGATATTTTTCTGCTGGAACTCTCAGTGAGAGAAATGGATTTGGTCTCTTCTGGGGAAATATCTTCAATGGAAACACGAGAAGATTTCTCTTCTTCTGAGGTGTCTCCTGTGAAATACAGCAGTTTTCCTTCTTCAGTAGTAACTCTCTTTGGAATATCTGGGGATTTTTCTTTACCAATCCTTTCTTCTGTAAAAGAAGGTGATTTGATGCCATCTGGTGAAATTCGCAAAGATTTGTCATTTTTAGATTTGCTTTGGCTTGTGAACTGTGGAAGATCCACATTTCCTTGAGATGTTCCTGTGGTTGCAAATGGCTCAAAGGACAAGTGTTTTGGAAATCCTGTTAAACTCTCTGTCATGGTTTTAGCTCCTTGCTCTTTTTCTGGTTTTGTGCTGGGATGCTCCTCATCCTCCCCCATCACCACTGTCTCCTGCTTGTGGTAAGAAAGCCAGGGCAGCTCCTCCCTCCTCACTGGTTCTTCCTGTACCTCCTCCTCAGGAGGCACTGGAACATCACTGCTCAAAACCAGTTCATGCTGCACAGGTCCAGACACTTCTCTTTCATGTCTGGATTTAGCCACAGATGCCTCATCTTCTCTGAGAGATTCACCCTTGGCTCCCTTCACCACAAGAGAAGTTTGGCCTTCCATTTTCTTGGCAGCAGCATCCGTTTGTTTTTCAAATAGATCTGAATCTACTGTTTCCAGCTTTTCCTCCACTGGAGACTGGTGGAAGGGTGTGTGCCCTGCACTGGTGGGGCCAGATGGAGTGGGAGAGGCCATTTTGACTGTGCTGTCATCAGGACTCATGCATCGTTCTTCAGCCTCTGCAGAGTCAGCCTGGGAAAATGGTGCTTCTTCAGTGGATAAAGGCATCACCTGTGTGGGAACACTGATTATCACGTTATCAGGGCATCCTTGAGGAGCAAACACCGGGGCATTGTAATGCCCTCTGAGTTTCTGAGGCATCTCAATATTTGGAGTCCCATCTTCTTCATCTTCTTCATCTTCTACCTCCTCATGAAGGTCCTTTTTTTGAGTTTCCAGTTTCCTCTCTCCCTCTGCTAATGCATGGAAATCTTCAGGGGGTGGAGATTTAAAGCATTTGTCTTCCTCCAAGGATGATGTGGGAGAAATTGTGCCAGCAGAGGGAACATAGTCAAGACCTTGGGTTGCTTCAGTCCGAGAGGAGGGCATACTGTTTCCTGTGTCCAAAAGTAAAGAGCTTTTCCCAGTCTCTTCTGTTTGTGGTGCTGTTATGGATGCAACAGATTGATCCTCTGCTACTGACGTTGCAAAAGATGAAAGCTTGTCACATTCAGTAATGGAGGTAGCAGAAGATATGTGCTCCTCCTCAGCTAGAGGTGCTGCCACAATGTTTGTAGGATATGCCAGGATTTCGGACTCCTGGCCAGCATAGCCCTTGGCTGAAAGGTCAGCAGGAGGCATGGCCTGTATTCCATGTACTGCTTCAAAAGAGCCTGGATGGTCAGGAACAGAAATGTTATAGGAATTGACATCATACTTCAAGTGTGGGATCCTCTCTTCCTGTTCATCGTGTATTTCTTCATCAGAAATGGTCTGCTCTGTTTCTGAGTAGCCAGGGATAGTTTCATCTTGGATATAGGAAACATGTTCTGCTGTTGCTCCAGGTGGGACTGGCAGGCTGGTCAGATATGACTCTTCCTTTGTTATGTCCTTTCCAAGTAACTTGGTTTTCTCATCCATGAAACTAAATTCTCTTTCCTTCTCTGTAATCGTAAACAGTTTGTCCTCCCTGTCATTCTGATTCAGCCCGTAGAATTCTCTATTCTTCTCTACTTTCTCCTCTTCGTTCATGTGCTGTTCTTCCTTTTCTTCCAGTTCTGCCTTTTCTATCACATCTTCTTTCTTTTCCTTCTTATCCTCTTCCTGTGCCTCTGTCCCCTCAATAAACTTTCCACAAGTTTCTGTTTCCCTCTGTTTTCTGTCCAAAGAGATTTTCTCCTCTTCCTCCTTTTCCTCCTCTCTGAACACTGGTGGCGGAGCACCCTTTGCCAAGAGGCCTGTATGTGATGGCAGGTGTTCTTTGTCAGGAAACACCTGAATGTCCTTGCCCTGCTCAGCTTTTCCCTCCCAGTATTTTATGTCCTGGTTTTCATCTATTGCTTTTCTTTCATCCTCTATTTTTTCAGCAGGACCTCCCTTCAGCTCCCACTGAGGGACTGCCATTTCCTCTGCTGATGATTCTTTTTCCATATCAGTAGTAGTTACTCCATGATCAGGGGTCTTTCTTTTTAAAATCAGATCCACTTCAAGGTTACTCTGACCAGTCATATCAACAGAGTCTTTTACCTCTGGTTCAGGTGCTCTCATAATCTTATCACTAACCTCCATATCAGAGAGTTCTTGAGTCAACTGCAAGGCCCCTCTCTCCTCATGCTTCAGTTCCTCAAAGTCCTTTGTAAGATCTTCTGGTGAAGACAGGACTAACCTCTGTTCCACTACGGATGTCTCTCCTGGATCCACTTGTGCAGGTGCCTTCTCCATTGGTAATGTCTTGCTAATGTCAGCAGGTACCTTTTCAGGTTCTTTTTCAGGTTTTACTTTGATCTTCTCAGTTTTGAGTCTGCCTGGAAGTTTTGCCTTGTACAATGTTTTTCTTACTTCTGGGGTAAATGGTTTCAAGTCTGGTTTAGAATTTTTTTTGAGCTCTGACTTGTTTTCTTTCTTTTTATCATCTTTCTTTGAATCTTTTTTCTCATCTTTCTTTCCATCGTCTTTTTTTAAGTCCTTTTTCTCCTTCTTAATCTCTTTTTTTTCTTTGTCTTTCTTCTCCTCTAATTTGGATACTTTCTCTTTGAGATGCTTTTTTCCAACCTTGTCTTTTGCCAATTTTCTTTTCTCCGCTTTGAGAGCATCAGTTGTTTCTGTCTTTATCTTTTCATGTTTAACAGGTTTCTCGGGAACTTTCTCTGTGTGCTCTTTAACCTTTTTCTCAATTTTAGCATCCTTTACAACTTCTGATTTTACTTCCTTAATCCCCTCCTCTACTGCTTCTTCTTTCTTGACTTGCTTTGTCACAGATGGCTTGGGGGAAGACTTAAGACTCTCTTTACTGTCAGTTCTTTGTTTAATTTTGGTCTGCTTCAGCAGAGGTGGAGGTATTCCAGAAGTGATATCTTTCTGAGTAGCTACTGGGTATCTCAGAAAATCCAGGTGCTTGAGTTTCTCAAGACCTTCCAGTATCTTATTTTGAGGAGCATTTCCAGGAAACAAAACCCTTACAATTTTTTCTGTTGGGCTGGCTGGTAGCCATACCACCAGGGCTGTGATAGATGTGAGATAGGGAACAGAAATTTCACCTTCTTTCCCACTTGCAAGAATGATGCCAGTTTTTGCTTTACTATTGCCAGCCCATTTCTGCATTAGAAACTGCATTTCTTTACTGTCCTTGACAGGGTTCAGTATATACATGTCCAGCTTACCCACTCCCATTTTGTGGAAGAGTGTGATGGGCTCGATGGTGCTGCTCACCACCCTGTAGAGAGGCTCTGATTTAATGCCCAGTCTGTTGAGATACTGCAGTGTCATACACGCTTCTTCGATGCTCCTCTTTACTTTCATGGAGGCTTCAGGCATCTTCAGCTTTTCAGGAACATTAAAAAAAACCACCCCTAGCTCAGGAGAAATTAGGTTCTTCATCCAGTCACTGTAGTTGGTAGAGCCCTGGGATTGCTCCTCCTCTTGCTCAGCAACTTTCCTCTGCAGCAGCCCATTGATACCGGGCAGGTTGTCTGCACCAATGTGGGTGAGCAGGATTGAATCAATCCTATCCAGGTGCCTTACCAGCTTCCAGAAGCAGGATTTCCTCTCAGAGCCACCATCCACAAGGATGTTAAACCCATTGACAGCAAAGAGAGCAGAATCACCTCTTCCTCCAGGGAATATGTAGCAGCAGGGCTTAGAAAGCTTCAGAAAACCTCCTGAGGTCGGTGGCTCCAGGAGATCAAATGGAGATGGCACATCAACTGTCTCAGAGACATATTCTGCAAATTCAGACACCCCATCCATTTCTGGCAGAACTGGATCAGGATTCAGTTTCAGATTAATAATGTCCTGAAATTGAGGATGACCAAGGTTGCTCCAAGCTCCTTCTCCCAGGCACGACACAGTAAGAGATGCCTTGGTATCTGAATTAGAGTTGCTGAGAATCTGGGTGACCTAATGAGATAAGCACAGACAAATAAAGGTCAAATAGAGCTTTGAGACCTATACAGCACACACACACACACACACACACACACACACACACACACAAAAAAAAAAAAAAAAGTAGCTAATTAATGCAGAAATACTGAAGATACCATGAGCACTTTACCAATGGGAAACATTGGGGCTAGATGAAATAGTTTAAAAGCCCATGGAAAATCAATGCATACAGCTGCGCTCTCTTTTGAAATTCTTACTGTTGATGGGCTGTTACGGCTTCTGACTGCTGGGCATGTATTGTGACAAGATCTCAGGGAAGAAAATAAAAATAGAAACCACTGTGTCCTCTTTCCTTACTTCTTCTTGTTAAATCTGGGCTATCGGTCCCTGGCTTGGGTTCTAAAGTAGCAGGTTCAGGGTGTTTTTTTGGTGATTTGTGAATTCTAACCCTGAGAAAACCTTTTCAATGCCAAGTGTCATTAGCTGAACATAGCCTCACTAACTAGACTAGTCAACCACCATAGACTATTTTGTGCAGTTCTAGTGACATAGGATTTTTCTTTTTCTTTTTTTTTTTTTTTTTTGGATTAATTTGCTTTCCTGGGGCCTATTTTGAAAGTCATTACTCCATCTTTGCTACACATACAGGACTGGGGACAGGCCATGTGATTAATAAGTGGAAGAATAAGGTCCATATAATTTCCAAGGCTCCTTACAGCTATGCTGAACACACATCAACCAAAGAAGTATAACACCTTAACTTCCTAAGTATCTGAAATGAGATTTGCATGCTTCTTTACACTGCATTCTTTTGCTTAGACAGCCCTTAAGTGACTAGTTTCTGTCCATTGAAATGGATACCAGAGATAATTCAGAACAATCAGCTTTAAAAAAATGAAGCATATTTGCTGATGTAATTACAGCAATAATAATATCAATTGCTAAAGTATCATCCAGCCACTCCTGCAGCAACTATATATTCAATCAGACAGAGACATTCTAAACAACATGATCAGTGGAAACGCCTTCTCAAAAACCAGAGTAGAATATCTGTATTGGCAATGAGCACCACAATGTAAATCTCTCAGGAAAGCTATCCTGTATCTAGCTGAGATAACTGGCATTGGAGCAGAGATTCAGAGATACTCTGTAAGGTTTTCCAAGTCTCACTGGACCAATCCCTGACCAAACTTGCCTAAATTCAGTGCTTACTCTGCTCTATGCGCAATACTGGACTACAGACCTCTCACGTGCCCTTCCAAACTGAATGATGCAACAACTTTGCAATTAAATAACAACTTTTGTAGTTATGTCACCATCATGTAGTTACTTAACCAGCATTTATTCAATTCCTCATCATCTAATGAACATTCTGAACCTTGTGAACTTTCTCAGTGGACTGACCGGTGAAGAGAAATACCCACGTTTTCTAGGATTATGGTGACCTCTCTTGGCTGTTTTTGGAAGCTGCCCACAGTTATGTTAAGACATGCTTTAAGAAATGCTGAGTGTTTGCCCCCTGCAGAGCCAGAATGGAATGTTATTTCAACCTGAACACTTAAAGGAATCACCCATGCCTGCACCTTGGAAAACTTAAGACAGAGAGTTAAAGTAAGATTCCCAAGACAGTAACATGAATTTATAGTATGCAATTTTTTGCCGGATTTCAAACCCATCTGTCTGCAAATCTGCCACCCGAAGGAGGACGCAGGGTGCATTGCTCTACCGAGCACTCTGAACAGGAGGGGATGTGCTGGATTACAGCTCACACTCACCTCTGGGTCTGAAAGTATCTCAGCAAACTTCTGGTAAGTGAAGGTGCCTGTCTGCAGGACCAAGTCTCCTTCCTGGTCTGAGCTCTGACCACAGAGGATCAGTAGTTTGTGGGCTGATGAATCACACACAAGTGAGCGGACCTGTTACCATGAGACAGAGGGCTGCCATTAGAAGTTACCTGTACTCCACCAACACGCAGAATCCCAAGCCCATGGACAGGTGATAACTCACGTTGTTCACAAATAGCCAGACTCTATGTTTTCTACATACAAGAAAGTTGCGTACTGAAGAGGGAAGACACTGCTACTGCCTGACAGCTCCATGTCACATCAGAGTTACTGTGTGCATCCTGATTACTGGCAAGACCAGAATACCTGGCCTTGCAGCAGACTGGCAGCAGGTTTGCACTCTCCAGAAGGTGCAAAGTGTGATGATCATGACTTCCATGTCAAGCAAGGGCAGGAGAGCCGATGTGGACAGAACCTGATGGCACATCTGGTCCTTACCTCAGACACGATGCTGTCCACATTAGGATTTACCAGGATCACCGTATCCAGGGTGTCACTCCGGTGATGGAGAGTTCTTTGGCCTGAGGAAAGGAAAGGGATTAGATAGGATGAGAGAAGCTGATGAGACAGCATCCAGCTATTGATGTTTCAGCCTCAAAAATTCCACTTCAGCATGGGTTTGATTGCAAGGCTTCAATTTGCATTCAAGACCCAGTTTGATACCCTCATAAAACAGGGCAAACTCTTTTCAGCAACAAGGAAGAAATCCATCTGGATCTGCACGCTCAGCTCCAACATATTCTGAAGCCCACAGAGCCAGGCACTTTGGGGTGCCTGCCTGTGCCAGATGGCTGTGTCTGTAAACACTGGCGCAGACAAATTATCCCCTTCCAGACAGAAGTGCCTTGCCTCATCGCAGATACCACAGAGAGGTGTCTCTGGCATTGTCCTACACCCAGCCACCACAGAGCTCTGTGAGCCAGTCAGTGGGTGCCAACTCAGCTTCCACTGGAGTGGTGCAGCACTGCTAACAAGTCTCCACTCATTCGTAAGAGTTTTTTTCTTTAATGAATCATTTTTCTTTAATCCAAATGTGCACTCCTAAGCTGCTGCTATGGGAAGTACCTAGATAACAAGAATTTTTATTCTCCTGTCAGAGGCATGAATAGGAACCAAGACAAGACTCTGCTCTTTCTCTATATTTAGGGGGAAAAAAAAGGAGATGCCAAAGAGCAAACAAGATCCTGGGAATGTAAAAACGCAATTTGTATGCTATCCTTGGCATGGGCATTGCACAGATATTTGGCAAAATGCTACCGTAATTCTAGGGCCCTATTAATTTATTAGACAGAAGGGTAGCGAGTGTCTGCCACACTGACAGCCATGACCAGAGCCACTGCTGTATGCCCACATCAGACAGCTCTGGGATGCTGGACGACATACAGCACCTTCCTGCAGCACTTCCCTGGTCACTGTCGGCAGCACGGGACCTTTTTCGATTACAGTCTTTGCTAATATCTACCTCTGGACATTAGATCCACTCAACAAGCCAGGCACTTAGAACTTAACTGTTGGAATGTATAATTTATAGGGTTTAGGACTTTCATAGGTTTTAATCCCTTATATGGATTGGAAGTCTATAGATCTTCACTGAAAATGAACATCTATTTTTATTTTGCATCTTTCAGACAACTGTTGCTTGCTGACAATATTATTCTTTCCACCTGCCACAATTGCCTCTTTCTAGACGGATCTCAGTCCTAAAATAGCTCTATCAGTCTGGCAGAAGGACAGGAAGGATGGAAGAAAGGTGAATATTCAGCATAGCTTTAAATCAAACTCACTTTACTGGAATGTTTTATTAGCAATTAACCAGACAGATAACTCCAGAAGGTAGCTTTCAGCCCAAAGTGAGCTAAGTTCTCAGCAGAACTATTTGTACTCAGCATCTGCAGCTGCTTTCTGAACTTGTCTTTCAGTGTGGCTAAAAATTGTCCCTGCAGGCTAAAACCAAACCATCACTGTGCAAAATGCACTGAATTCAGTAGCATTTCTGGCACTTGACGTGGAATAGGTATACGGCTGGAGATGCTGGGAAGCAAGTCCCTGTGCACAGAAGGGATGCTGCAAGTGAGCCATGGAGAGCAGCATGGGAGGGTGGGAGGAGGCACAGGCGAGCAGGGCCCAGGAGGCATCTTAGGGCATTCTGTGCAACCAGAAGAAACAAACCCCCACCCATCCTCAAGGCAATGATAATTTTGAAGGCATTGCTGATGTCCCAGAAGCGCTCCCAAGGAGCACCCTGGTTCCTCATGGATCCCTTGTGCAGCATACACACAGCTCCCCCTTGCCAGGACCTCCAGTCCTGCTGCTTGGGACATCCAGAACAGAAGCGATCTGCCCCCATTTTTCAACATTACTACTGGGACAAAGTGACAAAGCCTCTGCTACCTTGGTGCCTGCACACCCCAGACATTTTAGCAGTGGTTACCCACATAACTTGGGAAACACTGCCTGGTGCACAGCACCAACACCAGCAGCCTCGTCCTTGTGCCACATGCCAGGCAGGGCTCTTGGGCGCAGTGCGATCACCGTGGCCGCCTTTGGGCATCTTTCCAGGCACTAAGTGCCCAGGAGCTGCGGGGGCAAGGCCAGCCTGTGGGTTGCTGGCCGGCAGCACTGGCGAACAGTGCCAGCTGCAGAAGCAAGGGGCCCATCTGCAGCACTAACAGGCACGAAAACACTGCTTCTCTCGCTGCCATCCCGTGGTCTGAGCCCCGGCAGCTGAGATGTCCCCGCTGGGGCTGTGAACAAAGCCTGGCTGTTAGCATTCTGCTGGCAGCCCCTCACCCCACAGGGAATGTCCCCTGCACATGCAGAAGAAAGAGAAGGCTCAAGCTGCAGGGCCAGCAGTTGCTGGCAGATGGGAGGGATGAATGGGGAAGGACGGAGTCTTGTGAAGGGCTGTGAGGATGATTAAGGGACTAAATTGTTTTCATACAAGGTGAAGCTGAGTGTGAGAGAGGGTTATTTTCAATATGAATAAATAAATACCTGATAGGAGGGAAAGAAGAAGAAGAAGAAGTCAGACGGGCACTCTCAGTAGTGCTCAGTGATAGGATGTGAGGCCCAAATTAAGGGATGGGCTATTTCATCTGAACACAGAAAACACTGTTTTTTACTGTGATAGTGGTCAAATACTGGAATGGGTTGTACAAAGAAGTTGTGGAGCATCCACCCCCAGAGATACTAAAAGCAAAGCTGGATACATGCCTGGGAAACCTGCTTTTGTATACCCTTATAGAACAAGTATGATTGGACTAGACAATCCCAAGGGGTCCCTTCCAGCCTACAGTTTGCCAGTTCTGTGACATTGTGAAGCATTGCAGCCCCCCATATCTTTGCTCCTGACATGCCGTGGGGCAGATTCCCTCTCTTCAGTTGCAGTTGCTGATTCTCAGGAGGATACAGGAGCAGAGCTGTACAGATGAGACACTTCCAGAAACACAAACTCACTTCACACACCCCTGCACACCAATACCTCAAAACGTTTTTTAACTGAATTCAGAGGCAAAGCAGAACAGCACATGAACTCCAGCCTGAACTGCAAACTGCGAGTAAGGCAGCAGCACAGTGCCCTAATGTGGCCCATGCCCCAGCTCCTACTCACCCCAAGCTGGGGCAGTGGCCTTCCCAGCCCAGGGCAGTAGCAGCCCATGCCTGGCTAAGGGAACACACACACCCAAGGCATCTGTGAATCCAAGAGCTTATCAGGCTGAGAAGTCCTTTGCTGGCCTCTTTCCCTATGCAGCCTGCAGTAGCAGCTGCACAGACAGAGGATTTAAACACACAGCCTGGCACATCATTCCTCTTGCTAACAAAAATCTTATGCACCAGAAACATGTAGCAGTGTGGCCAACATTGCAGACATGGTGACTGGAAGCATGCTGTTCAGGTCACCTCCAGGTACTTGTCCTTATTAGAGTTCTATCATAGTGAAATGCACGCCTGGAAAAAGCATTGCAAATGAGAAAAATCCCTCTGTTCCTTTGACCAGTACAAGGAACATCCTTCTCAGGCTCCTGAAGACTACAGTCTTCAATTTACCTGGAACAAATATCTGGACACAGCTCATCTCCAGGTGCATTCTGTACACAGACCCCTGTGCAGCCCTCTCCAACTGTACTCAAAGCTGCTACATGAAATAAATCTCCTCTCCTTGGTAGCACTGCATTTCTCATTTTGTATGAACCCTCACTCCGTGTGTTCAGGCACATTCTGATTTCTGCAATCATCCCTGTGCATGGTGCACTTGAAGGAAACATTCCCATCCACCATGTCGCCACCAAGGCAGAAAGCCCCTGGTCTTTACCACTCGTTCCTTTGGAGGAGAGTTTCTTTAGTCTCTTGGAACTGCTGTTATCAGTCCCTATGGCCACTGAGATGAGCAAGAGCAGAAGTATACAAGAAGGAGCACAGAAGATTCACAGTGTCATTATTCTATTTTCTGTATTATTCCCCACCCTATTTTTTTAAGCATCATAACATAACCTAAGATTAGCTTTGCACCAGATAAAGATCTTCAGTTAGGGTACACAGTGACATCCAAATTTCACCCTGCCATGAAACTATTAAGCTCCTTTAGGGAGTCTAGAAGATTTAATTTCTCTAGTGTGCTCAATTTTGGTTTTTTTTGACAATGAATTTAATGCACACCATGACTGTGCAATTTAGTTGTTGAAGTTCCTCACCGACTTTTCTAGATCTCAGTAACTGTGTCATCTATAAATTTAGCCACCTCCGTGTTTCTTCATTGTTACTATACTGATCGACTTTGTATTAAGCAGTGGAAATAATGAAGCCCTTGTACTTTACCTCTGGATGCTGCACAAAGATGACCATATATATGTTTGCTAACTTGTTATCTGTCTTTTAGTAGTTTTGGGGCTCATGGCATTACTTGCTTACCCACACAAAGTGCTTGTTTGCATAATATATGGAAACATTTAAACATATGGAAAGATATAATACACAAACATACCTCATTCACAACCCACAGCAAGGTTTCAGAAAAGAGACAGGGCATTTGCCTTCTCCACAAAGATCACATTACTTACCATTGTGCAGAAGTATCAGTACCCTCACCCCAAAGGCCCACAGAAGACACCTACAGCTCCTTCCTACAGGGCACCCACCCACGGGTGCCTCCTCTTGACCGTGGAGGCAGTACACAAAACATGCCAGAGGTGGTGAACAACAGCTAAACTGAGCTAGAGGATGGATTTCCATTAATAACACTGGGGTGGCATTTCAGGATCTGCAGCTGAACTCCTGAACTAGTGGGAAAGAAGGAAAAGTCAGAATTATTCTCTTTTTTTAAGAGTATGTATAGCTCACATACTAGAAGAGCTGAGGGCACCCTCATTGCTGTTCACAGCGTTCTCAAGAAGGGCAGTAGAGGAGAAGTTGCTATCTTCTTTCTCTGGTGATCAGCACTAGCATATGAGGAAGTAGAACAAAACTGCATCAGAAGAGTTCAGATCAGACACTAGAAAAGATTCTTCACCAAGAGGGTGGGCAGTCTTGGGAACAGACCCCCTAGGGAACTGGCCACAACACCAAGCCCGTCAGAGTTCAGGGGCTATTTGTATGATGCTCTTAGTCATATGGTTTTATTTTAGCTAGACCTGTGAGGAGCCAGGAGTTGGGCTTGGTGATCCTTACGGATCCCTTCCAATTAACATATTCTGATGATGTGGCCCCTTGGGTGTAGAATTACTTTGGTTAGGGCAGACGACAGCAAGTGAAGAGCAAAGCCACTCTGACTGGAGTGGGTATGAACTAACCATTCAGGGCTGCGCCTGCAAAGAGACAGAGGGAGAGAGAACAGAGGAGCAGATGCTGTGGGTTTAGTGCTCAACAGTCAGGCAGAGAGGGCTCTTCTGTGGAGGTCAGGCTAGGCTGGAAGAAAGGACAGTGCACTGGGGTAACTGTGACAAACAGGATGCCTGAGAGAGAGAGAGAGAGAGATGATCCTACAACCAGACAGATGGCTGTAGAGACAGAAAAGGAGGTCATACTGACAGCACAGATCCTTTTGTTCTGCTACTTTAAATGGAAGCACCTAAAGCCTCTGTAGCTGCAGAATAAATTCTGGGCTAGTCTGAAGAACTGTCAAGGATAGCTACGCAAGATGCTGCTTGTTATTTTCTTTAATTTTTGAGACCATCAAATCCTAGAGATTTCATTCTGTTAATCAGGACTGGAAGAACCACAGTTACAGCTCACCATGCTGAAATCAGAGACGAAGTGAGAGGGCAGCAGGACCCAGTTTCTCACCTTTGTGAAATGATGTCTTAGGTGAGAGCACTGGGTCATCTTTCAAGTGACTGTGCTGAAATCAGTCATGATACTCTGACTGGTACAACAAATCAGAAAGAATGTAAGGGCAAGAAGATGATTAAAGGACTGGCACATCCTGATGGGAGAAGTCAAGTGGGACTGTTTAGCCAATAAAGGAAAACTCAGGGCAGGGATCTCACTTACCAGTCTGTTTACCTGCCTGATGGCAGGGGCAAATCTGGGCTGCTGAGCTCCCACAATGCTGCCATCCAGAGGATGGAGACTGCTTGTCTGAACACATAGAAATCAGCCCTTTCCCACTCAGGGTGCATTCTTTATCCCTCATTACCTCCCTTAGGCCTTCCCACACCCTTCCCCTTTGTCCCTAAAATTATTTAGCCTTGCCAGGCCAGGTTCTACCTGTAAAGTGAACACCAATAGTACATTGATAAAAAATACAGAAGTTCCAGAGTTTGAAAATGTTATCAAGGCACACAAGCCACAGTGATAAAAACCTGACTCTTCCTCACTTCTGGCTGTCTTAACTGACATTAACATCCCTCTTCAAGGGAACACTTGAAAAGACTCTAAGAAGAAGATACCAGATATTGCTATGGCTCAGCACCTTTTGCTACACTTCAGCAAAGAGCTAAGCCTGAGATCACATGGTTTTCCTGATGTTTATTGAACAAAGTCCACCTCTGGAGACAGTAAAACCATGCACAGGGTTCTTAGAGTGCATAAATTTGCATAATTAACATGAGCTAGGGCAAGCTGAAAGACTGACATTTCCTTCACTCTGAAATTACATAACACTGAGATAGTAACTGACTCTCTCATTCTTAGGCCGTGAAGTCTCCAACTGCAGCTTCTCCAGTGCCAATGGAAGAAAAAGGATCCAGCCCCAAATGGTGTCCATTCAGAGAATGAAACAACACAGTCATTCACCAACTCTCCAGGACTGTACCAAGTACGGCAAGCCACAGCTCCTTGGGAGGGAGACTGCAAAGACCAGAGGAAAAGGAGAAAATGTTCTGCACTGAACTCTGAGCAGGGTCCTGCCTCTCATCCTGTCTGTGCAGATACACAGTCCTATGTCCAACTGCATTATGGACTCATTCCTCTGCCAGACCAGGGCTGCCCCATGTTGTCCAGTAGTGAGGAAAAGGAGTGAACGTGCCCCTGTTGGAAGCAATATCACACTCTCAGCACCTGAAGAGCACACAGCTCCTTCTTCCAGCAGGCAACCTGAACAACAGTGTACAGAGGCAGATGGGACCAGCTCTGGCTGACGGACACCTAGAAGCTCTGCCAGCAAGCGAGGTAGGCTCAGGAGTAAAAAAATAAACACAAAGCTTGCTTTGGCAGCCAGTACACAGCCAACAACTGTGGATTCACCATTCAGGTCCTCATGTGGTGGTTCCAGCTCAGGAACTCAAACACAATTTTTTGCACCCCAGGGATGCACCTGGATGTATTTATCACAATGACAGGACAAGTCCCACTCTGTTCCTCCTTACCCTTCAATGGCAGCGTTGTGCCAGATGAGAGGAGTCTCTCAGGCAAGGTAAGTAGAGAGACACCAGGTGAGGAATACAGCTAGAACTTGGCAGAAACCCCATTGAAAAGGCTAAGAGAGATTCTGAGTCCTAGGTGGGGGGCTGCCATGCACACTGGTGCCTAATCACTGCCTCCCAGAGCCTGAGGCAGTGCAGCAGTCCCAGCAATTCTGGGCACATCTCGCTCTTTGCTGCTTTTCCAGAGATAAGCGGAGCAAAGGGCTTAGCCAGATCACTGGGGATCACAGTAAAAGGGCTGTCTCACTGCCTCCTTTCCTCCTGACACAACATGTGATAGCTGCAGTAGCTACTGATTCTCATAAGATTATTGGGAAAGTGCTGTAGTTTTAGCTTGCTAGTGTGATTCAGTAGCTGAGAATGATGAGGAACTGACTTCAGACAGTGCTTTGAGGTCCAGCAGCAAGCGCTCTGCTGCAACGGTTCTGGCTTTTTTTTCCTTGCCAGGGTCGGGATTAACACACAGGAGTCGAAGCTCGTGTTCGGACGCGGTGTTTATTATTTCTTATCTATTTAGAGACTCACGAGCCATGAGCTCTTACTAGCAAGCTAGAGAAATGAGGTAAAATGGAGTATCTCTAACTCTTTCCAAGGTCATTTAAGCAATAATTACCCAATAACAAGGTGACACCCATATTATTTATACTTTTGACCCAATAATGACAACCCAAGGCCCGCAACGCAGCCTTTTTCACCCAATTACAGAAAGGTACCCAAACCCATTTAGAAGAAGGAAGAAGAAGGTGAAGATGAAGGATTTAGACAACGCCCAAAATCCTCCATCTTGCCTCACATGTATTACTATATAGTAAAATCTTAAATCTAAGTTTTTCACCCTGTGAGATCACACAGTACTATTCAAACTACACACCCACAACCCCAGTGCTGTCACTCAATTTCGGAAGCCTGTTCCAAGGCCTCAAGTCAAATGCAGTGCCTGCCTGAGGGTCAGCACCCCCCAGCATAGAAAGCCCGAAACCCTCAGCCTCCAGGGTTCCAACACTCTGCCTCTCATAGTCTGAAAAAGTCTACTATAAAGATTTATTTCATACACTTTCTATTTTTAGGTATTCAAACACCCTGGAGAAATAGAGAAATATTTACTTGTCAATGGCTAAATCAAAAAACCTATCCCCTTAAAGGGGATCTTTAGTGATTTTCTCAGAGAAATTAATTGTGTACCAGTAAAGGGAAAACATATTTTTAATGGAAATATGAGAATCATATGAAAATTGAGAGGCAAGAAACTGCAGCAAAGTGCTGAGCCTCTGTCAGGGAGGGCCAGGGCAGAGCCATGTGCTGCCTGGGGAGCAGCGGAAACCATCATCCAACAGGTCACAGATGCAACCAGGGCATAAAATGAGGATTTTAAACTGCACCTAGAAAAGAAGGGAAAGCTAATTATGTTTGAGCAGGAAAATACTATTATATGTTTGAGGTTTTATTTTTTATGAAAATTTAAAAATGGTGTTTGATGATTTTTCATATTGAGACACCAAGTCGCAGTTAAAAACACAGCATCACTGAAATAAAGTCCTGCGGATGTGCAACAGGAGATGTGCCTTATCTGGAGGAACTGAATAAACAAAGCACAGGAAAGTACAAAGCAGTGTCTCAGGAGAGGGAACACAATTCAAACATCTTTATGAAGCAAAGAATCCTATACGGACTGAAAGCACACCCACACCAACTTCTGCCTGTTTACAAGGGCAGATCTCCAGATACTGGCTTTGGCTTTAGCTAATATCCCAGCTGCAGACTGAGGGGAACTTGGGGTACACATGGTATATTGACCATTGCTCATATTTCAGTTATATTGAAGATGAGTAGAAGGTAGAGGAGCACCCTCTCCACAATACGACCACATATGCACTAAGGGTCTCCTGCCGTGTGGCTCTGTACCTGGAGAAAAGGGTGACAGGGATTACACCCAGCCCCGACAGGGAGCTTGGCAGTGCAGCACACAGAGGACTGACCAGAGAAGCACACAGCATATGCAGGAGCATCAGGGGGAGCCAGAGCAGAGCCAGTGACACATTCTGTGCTCTTCTGAGGGCTTTATCTCGTGCTTCCAACCAGAATACCTGCACAGTTGCCTTCAGGAGGACAAACAGGACAGCCAGTCACAGATACGTTTCCACAAAACACTGCTGCAATCCAACTCTCTCAGTGTAAAAGGAGCTGTGAGGTGCTAACACCAGAGAAGAAGAGAACATCTGATTTGGGACAGAAAAGGTGCAAACTTCAAAACAGCTCAGAGGCCGAGCACAAGCCTTAAAAGCTGCAGAACTCTGCAGTCAGAGAACTTGCTTTAAAAAGCTACAGAAAGAAGACAGCATCAGCAAGACAGCTCCACAAAGGGAAAAAAAAAAAGGTTCTCAACAGGAATAGAGTGAAAAAGTGAAATTAACTGAGAACCATACTAGGAGGGACAGAGGAAGGAAACACAGCAGTAAACCAGTAGAAAGAAGAATATCCCTGAGAAGACCAAGCAGCAAAGAAGGAAAACAAGAGCTGGTTTCTAGAAATGTTGCTGAATTTGTCAGGATGAAGAGGGTTGAAGAATCTGAAAGCATTCTCAGGTTTCCTTTTATGTATAATGCTGGTGATATTTCATAACTCACCTTACCATACTCTTACTGCATGCCAGGAGAACTGATCATGCTTTAAGGTAAAAGCAGGCTCTGTGAAACGACTGACTGCCTCCTGGGGATTTACTACAAAGGTGAACCAGCAGCAGGGCAAAAGAAGATGAAATATTCCTTAAGGTGTGGGAGGTTGTGGGCACTTTCCACATCCCAGGAGATATTCCTGCTAACCACTTGCCTGTGCGTCCCATCTTCCCTCCTCCCTGTGATATTTTCATGTCATCTACAGCTCCTCTCCCAGGCAACCTCTACTTCTATACCATAGCAACCATCTCATTGCTCCCTAATTGCACATACTGTCTCACTTTTATGCTAAGGAGCAACTTGATAGCTCAGCCATTTTAGAACCACTAATTGAAGATGCAGACACTCACTTTGGAAACAGTTTCATGTATTTCCAGAAGTTGCTGTCCCTCAACTGGAAGTCATACAACCATTGAGATAATGGATAAGGTGAGCACTTCTACCTAGCTTGCCAGGTGCTAGATTGGCTACAAAAAGGTGTTCTGTTCTCTGCAGCAGTTTTGCTGACTCACGCAGGCCTTGCATCCTTCTGCTCAGGAACAGTGTGTGGCATTCACATGAATCAGGAACAAAGCCCTGCAGAGACACGGCCACCACCTGCGAGGAGCTGAAGCTGTGACTTCTTAAATATCTCCAGCTAAACCCACAAAAGAAAACCTAAACACCCTCTAAAAACCTTTAGACACCCTCTTATCTGGTGTTCCTAACTCCACCGACCCCTGGCAGACTTACTATAGCTGGTCCCTTTGGAAACCAAATGAATGTTTCCCCTTCCTGTGTCAGCTGGACTTCAGCTGGGAGTTGCTGCCAGCCCCTGAAACAGAGGTTCCACAAAACCGCTCCCATTGACGCTGAGGCAGATACCCTGTTTCAGGTTCCAGAGATGAAGACTTCTGTAAGTCATGAAGTTGAAGAGCTTATTATCTCTGAATTTTAATAAGAATGTGCATTCTCAGAACACATGCTCTTACAACCAAAACAGAACACAGACTGAAGAAAATTGAATGTTTCGCCTAGTTGAGAAGTATCTGGGTAATGCTGACTCTGACTGACTTGGAGGCACAGCTCATGATCTGTTCTATTTCTCTGCAAGGGAGTCTTGCCCCTGATTTACAACAACTGTTTGGATTCTTCAAACCTCATTCCAAATCTGTACTGTTAAGTGTTATTCCAACACAGTTTTTTCCCCTCCCTTGCTTGTTTTTAGGAAGCTTTTTTCCCCTCCCTTGCTTGTTTTTAGGATGACCTGCTGAATGCCAGCCCCCATGAAGATACAGATATTAAATCAGCTGTGAACTCAGAGTGGCTGAGGTGGTTGGTGAAACACAGGACTATATTCTACCAGCCCTTGAGAAAAAGCAGCTCTCCACTGCCAGGAGGTTTCTCTGTTGCATCTTGACTTTGCATTTGATTTGATTTACAGGGTGGAGTACAGCAATAATGAATGTGTTACAAAAAGTTATTTCAAAGCTGAGAACTTCAAGGCCTCCTTGTCCCTTCTGCCAGCAAACCTAGGGCCTGTCCATTTAGCACTGAAGGGAGAGAGGTTTGGAAGCAGCCAAGGAGGTTTCTAGCAGAGTAGTCCAGGCCATCTTCCTCATGCAATACTGGTGATATGTCCACTCAGCCATTGTCCCACCAGTCTGCCTAAAACGAGCTTACTTGAGTCTTATTTCATCTCAGGAGCCCCTGCTTCCCATTGCCACCCCATCTAGTCGGGTCCCTTCCAGCTTGCAGATTACACAGTGGAATCAAGGACTGAACTTACTCTCCAGGCAGAATAAAAAGGACCGGGAGCAGTTTCCATCACCACAAACACTTCTCCCAGGACCTCTTGCTAGTTCAGCTCCCTCTGAGCCATGCAGGCAGGGGAGACTCCCTTGCTCCCAACGCTTACCTCTTCCTTAGCAATGGTCTTTGCCTTTGAATGTGGACCAACAGCAAGAAAGAAAAGCCCTGACAAATAAAACTCTCACACAAATCTAGCAACCAAGAACTGGGCCAAAACACATTGTGCTTATACCTATCAGCCTGCAAACTGGTTCTTCAGAGAGATGCTACATGGGTCAAAGGCACAGAGAGCCACTCTATCCAAAGCTTTAATGCTGTGCAAAGGAGTAATTTTTGATTGAGGCCACTGACTTCTTACATGGCTTGGGTAGCGTCTGCATTTCTGTCTAAAAATTGCAACTTTATTTACCCCTCTTAATCTCTTTTTAGCAAGATTTTCACAACATAAATCTAGTCACTCAGAAGGTAAATCACTGGCTTCTTGCTCGCTTCTCTTCTAAGAACATCTAGAGTGCCTGATGACAGACCAACCAACATTCCTCAGACTATTTTCAGAAGGGAGGTACTAATGGCCTTCTCCTTAAAGTTTTTCTCCTAAATTACTTAAAATTTTGACACTGGAACTTAATAGAGAATGGACAGATGAGATCTCAGTGAAATAAAAGGTTAGCAAAGTGCAAAAGCAATTAAATTAATTTCTCAACTTGAAAGCCAATAGAGGACGCCAGTTATGCTGCCATGCTTTTTTAACACAGTTCATTTTTGTTGTGAAAAACAACACTAAACTTCTACAGGTAGGTTCTAGCAAATTGCCAAAGATTTCAGTGCCTCACAAGAAGGTGCATGAATGACAGCAACATGTGCAAAGAGACACAAATGTTATTCAGTAGCATGTATTGATAACAGACATGCACATTGAATCCTACCCCTCTGTGATTTGCACGTCTACTTCAGCTGGCGATTCTCAGCCTTCAGCTTCTTGGAGGAAATATTCAAGCCTTTACTTTCAAAAGCAAAGAAAGAGATCACTAATTTCTTTCCAAATACTGACAATGGGATAATGCTGCTTTTCAGGAAAGCAGAAATCAATCAAAATTGGATTCCCCATCAAAAAAATAAAACAAAAAAAAGCCAACCCAGTACTATTCTATGTGTTTGAGAGATCGGTCAAGCAAGACTTCAAGGGCTGTCTCAGGAGAATTAAGAACCTGCTGGCCAAGGAGATTAGTGCTCACATTCATCTGTGAATAAAGCATCAGAAGGACAGAAATTTCCAGAAGAGATGGATACATAACTAACTGTGCCATTAGTACTAACTTTTGGGATCCTGGAGAAGAAGCTGTGAGAGAAGGAAAACTCGTCTAAAGTCACCACATGTAGAAATTTATCTCCATTTCTTTAGTGTGAAGCAAAGGTAAAAACAAGCCACAGAGCTTAGGCACAGCAAAGCATGAACTAACGAAGACTGATTTTTGTGTGTCCATCCTGCTCTACTTTGCCACCATAATCCCAGCTTCCTCCACATTCCCCACTGTCCACTGCCATACTCTCAGCACCACTTGTGAGCCAAAACTACTAACTCTGCAAGTGGCAGCATGGTCAGAGACAGCCAGTGCTGACAGCTGGTGTGCGAGTGGGGAGTGCAGGACAAACAGATGTGCACTGTTCCCATGAAAGCACTGACTCTGATCACTTGCCTGCTCCACCAACTTTCACAAAACTGGTAGAGGTTTGCTAATTTCAATGTTTTGGTAGAAGGAAAAGTGTTTAGTGTAAACACAGAAGGTATATTTTAAGAGGAATTCATACTGTGCACTGTTCTCCCTCCTTTTAAGGGGATGGAGAAAAAATAATACAAACTAAGAATTTAGAAGCAAACTAGCTCAACACTTTCTTTAATCTTTCCTGTCAACAGCTACTAAGGCTAGTGTAGGAGTCCAGAAAGTTCACAATTTTTTGGGGGGAAAGAAAAATCTTTTTCCATCTCAGTAAATTCTCCCAAAAATAATTTTAAGACATTCATTTACACACAGCTTGCTGTCTTTTCCCACACACGCAGTTTCTGGGCTGATGGAGAGTCTCTATCACCTGCCTTTCTTCCCCAGGTACTTCTGCCTGACTAACAGGCTGGAAGATACTCCCTGTGTCTTAAACTAGCTACTACTCTTGGGTCTCTATGTGGTAACCAGGCTATCTGAACTGCTTTGGGCTCCCATAGCACCTCCTCTCAAGGACTGGAGATCTCTCTCTTCTGCCCGTCAAGGAGCAGCGGAAAGTCTGTGATAATGCCTGTAGCAAGCACACTGGGCTCTGCTAGAAGCAGCACCCACTAAGATCTCTGTACTCAGATGCCTATCACAAAGATGCATTACTGCATTTTTATTTGCTTTTGAGTTTCTTCTTCCTTTGCAAGATGTATCACAGGAGTTAACTAGGAAGGTCTGTGTCCAAACATGTACAGACAGCACAATCCACATCCCACAGAAACTCATGCTGAGGAACCACGCTTCTGCCCTTGCCCTGGTGTCCAGCCATGCACCTTTGAGACATGTTGCACCCCTTGCTCACAACACATGTGGCTTACCTGCTTTCACCAAAGAGCTGGCAATTGCTCACCATGCTTCTGTGATCCAGTTTATCATCCATTTACTGCCACACCTGCTGAGGATGCGACTCAGGTATGCCAGCATGATAGACATGAGGAAGAGTGGCAAAAAGACATGACAGGAGGTGGATTGTTTTGTCAGGAAATAAACTACAGCAAAGCTACACATCTCTCTATCTGCAGATAGGGCGGAAGATCTCACAGCCTGGCCTTGCCAGATCACACGAAAGGAAAGGAGGGGAGGAAAAAATGTGTCCCAATTCAATAACTACTCATTGGAGAAATTGTAAGGACAGACATGGAGTCTGGATGCAGCCAACCAATATGGAGCAATCAAGGAGACAGAGAGGGTACTGACCTTACACAGCAAAAGGGCCCCCACCCCATCAGAAGAAAGAGGAATCCCTGTCATTCTGGAACAGTGCCCAGCCTGCAGGGCTTTTCACAGCGGAACCAGAGTGACTTGGAATAGAAACAGCCTCGTCTCTGAGATCAGAGAGTTTAAACCGGAGCTTGTTTTTTCTGCAGTCACAAGCCAGCAGGCACCAGCTGCAGAATTTGCCGCAGTGTGTGTGTGCGTGTGTTTCTGCGTGTGTGAGTGTGCAGTAGCCATGCTCCTCCCCTCCAAGCTCACTGTGTGATCAATGACACACTGATTACAGCTCTCTCTTGCCCTTTTCCCCTCTCTACATCACTGGCAGTCCCAGTCTGATCACTCTCAGCCCCCTCTCTTCTATATTAAGAAAGCTTTTGCTGGCATCACTATTGACTTCTTCTCATTGCTCCCTCCCTGGTCAATGAGGTTTTGCTTCTCCTCTTTTTCCCTCTTAGCCAAAACAAGTGTCTGACAGATATTCATGGTCACATACCCAGGTCTGTGCAAAGTGCCAAACCATGCTCTTGCTCCTCTAGTTCTGAACCCTGGAGATAAAAGGCCGTATTTTGAAATTCTTCAGCACATTTCATCTCTAGCATACAGATAATTTAACACTTTTAACAAGATGTTTGCTGGAGGTGACACTAACAAATGCCAGAGATACCCTATTAAAATAGAACCCCATGTGTCTGTGACTGCAAAGATGTCATCACACAGTACCACTGGTAATGCAGGAGTGGTAATGATAAAGAGCTAGCACCTTATCCCTCTGTGTTACAAGAGCAGTACAGCAAGGTGAGGGATTACAAAGGACTACTGCTAAGAAAAAGAAAGCATTTTGTTATTCTCATTTCTTAAGCACAAAGTCCCTGCTTATAGCCTACTAGGATGAAAATCAGCTCCAAGATTGGTCGCATCTTCTCTCTGCTGCCACAGAAAGGCTGCATCACTCACATTTTACGGAAACCTTCCCTTTTTCCTCCCCCACTGACTGGATGCATTTGGATGCTTTTCGGTTTCCTGTACTGGAAGAATGTAGTGCTATGAAGCTCGAAGTCAGACTTCAGCTACTTCGAGACTACTCATATTCAGGTATGCAGTACCAAAGGACAGAGAAATTGCAAAAGAAGACAGGCCCTGTATCTCTCCTTCATCAAATCAACAGCATGACAGTCCACCTTAACAACCCTCCCCCCTCCTGCCTGGCATTAGCCCCATTCCAGCATCAGCACGGAGCTGAACCGTGACACAGACACTAATACTGCCTTTCGCCAAGCCTTGCCCAAAGGCAGCATCTGTGAGATACCGTGTACCACCTCTTCTCCGGCAGCACACCATCTTCAAGGAAGACCATGATGGGATAAAACGTAATGCTGCAGGACTCCTTGCATTCCTGACAGACAAAATACTTTCTCCAGATTCTTCTCTAAACCCATCTTCATGCATCCTTCTCTGTGTTTGAGCTAAGGACACAGGTGCAGCAAACAGCTGAGCAGCTGGGGAATTTGGGTTTTGTTGCTACACTCCAGCACAAACAGCTGAGGAGGGGCAGGGTCCGCCGATCGTGGAAGCCCCAAGCTCCATCCGCAGCCACCCTCCCCTCTTGTTACTAATCCCCTCAACTCCGCAAATTCCAAGGAAATAAACCCGCACCCGCTATGACCGCTCCGCGCAGGTGCGTTTCCTCACCTGCGCCTCTGCCAGGGGTGCGCAGCCCCAGCAGCTCACCGGGATCGCGCACAGGAGCGCAGAGCCCGGACAGGTCCGCTTGCCGTCACCGATATCCCCCGCTACCTCCCCAGAAGGGCCCGTCCTCCCCGGCCGACCAACGTCTTCCAAAGAAATGAGCAGCATCCGAGCGCGAACAAAGCGCCGCCGCCTCCATCCCGCAACCTCCACCATACCGGGGCTCCTCACTCCCGACCGCCTCGGCACCTTTCGCTGCTCGCCCCAGGCCGGTGGGGAAGGAAGATGCACCTACCATCCTGGCCGAGAAGCGACGCCGATCGGCTGCCCCGAGCGCGGAGGATGCGCCGGCACGGCCCGGGCTGCGGCGAGCGGCTGCCGTGTCACGGAGGCGGGGAGGAGCCGCCGCGCCCCCAGCCCTGTGCGCAGGGCGGTTTAACCCTCTGCGGACCGCGGAGCACCCGCGGCGGCCCCGGGCATCCCCACGGGCGGCCTCGGCTGCTCCAGCGCTCCGCGGCCAGCCCGGCGCGGCTCTGGCTCTCGATCTCCGGGCAACGGCGAGGACCGAGATCCCGTCCCGCGTTGCGAAACACCCGACATGGGTCAAACCGCGGCCAACACGGTTTCCGGAGCTGGCTGCACGCTTTTCTCATTACTCTCAGGCCGCCCCTCAGGGGCTCCTGGGGGATGCTCGCCATCCCACCTTGGGCGCCTTCGGTTTAAGCGTCTCAAACTGGAATCTCACGTCGGACTCCAGCTGCAGAGCTGCTCGTCCAGTTAAAGACAAGCGACACGAACCACCCCAGCTACCCAGTCGGGGACAGATGTGCCTGACACCACACACCAGCACCCGGCTGTTCATGCGCAGACACGGGGCAGCGGTGAGCTTGGACCACACTGGACCGACAATGAACGCGAATGAGTGAGGCAAGAATAGCAGATATTCGACCTCTGGAGACCTATTTTCAGAATGTTTTCAGATAAATGTTTGCACCTTGCAACTTATTTCATAATCAGCATCAGCTCCAAGGCACTTGCAAATAATTGTGCCTCCTTGTTTCTGCTTTGCTGGGCTCGGGCAACCCAGTCCAACATTGAAATATACAGATTACTCCATGGTGTGCTAGTTGGCAAAAGTAATTTTTTTTTTTTTTTTCCCTCACAGCAAAAACTGAAACCACTCTCACTGACCTGCTTGCCTTCCACATGATGCTGGCTTACTTCTAGATTCCAGAATTAACTATGAAAGCTGGAGATGTCCTGCCAGCCCCACAGCAGGTCTCCTTCTCAGTGATTTTAGAAGGACTGTCAGACAATTGATAGATTTATTTCAGGTATTGAATTAGAAAAGAGACAGGGAGTTTTTCCCTATGTATGCTAAAAAACCTCAAACCACTTTTTTCCATTTTGTCGAACTAACAACTGTGGTTTGAAACAAAGATCCTGTCTTTGGGCTGTTTCCTGTGCTCATGGCTTTGAAAAGGCCACAAAGCTTCCTGGGATGTTAGGTGTAGTCCCTTTCTGACTAGGATATGGAATTAAACATGGAAGTAAGCTGTTAAAAATGTGAACACTTATTTCATCACTACACACCTGAGTCAGTATCACACTGACAGGAACGTCCTGGATCATAAATAATAAGAAGCTATAGACAGGGTCTTCCCCTAGGCCAGCATAAAAATAAGGAGTCAGTTCTTAAAATGTTTTTCTGTTATTTTCAAATTTTATGGTGGAGCCAGGGTCACATCTCCATGTTTTTCTCTACTATGATGTTTAAAACAGCTTTATATAAATTAAGGCTGTATGTTTTTATAAAGTATATCTCAAAAACTACAGCTAAAGCATAAGTCTTACAATGAGTTTAAAGGTCATACTATTCTGAACAAAAGGTCCAAGTCGTCTACCATCTTAAGCCCAAACCCACGTGATTTTCTTAAAAACTCTAGGCCAAAGTCTTTAATAAGAAAAAATATTCTAATTAAGAATATACTGTTTTCTGAAAGCCTTGGGACAAAGAATAACCATGGACTGACCCAAACATAGCCCAGATATTAATTTGAATAAAATATATTTATTTTCCCACACCTTTGTGTGAAATGCAGAGTTCTGGGTGCATAGAACTCTGACCTCTCCATTATTCCGCATCCCAGCTTTCAAGCTCTCACAGCACAAGGCTATCACAGCACGTCCAAGAGCAGAGGCATTAAGCTCTCTCCACAGCACACTGGACAGAAAAACACTGCCAAGAAGCAAAAGGACTTGTTTGCATTTGTCCTCTTGGAAGTTTTCTTTGCTTTGACTATCCAGTTACTGACTTCCACAGGCTATCTGCTTTCAATCAAACAAACAAACTGATGACTTGCTCAAATCCTTGGTAAATCACTTCTAAAATCCTCTTGGCTATCTTCATTTCTGTTTAGGTACAGCAATTTTTACTCTTTTCTACAGGCTTTACTAGGATGTGTTTAAAGGACACTCATTTTTGCTGAATACTGCATCTTTCTCTGCAACTGTTTAATGAGTCTTCCTATCTCCTTTCTTATTTACAGGTATTTGTATCTTTTTAATCTGTATGTTAGCTTTAATTCTGACCAAGGAGGCGTTTCCCACTTTTGTCAAGTTTCCTTATTTTTAAATAAGCATTTCTGAAGTGCGGTGACAACCCTTTGGTTGTTGATATAATTCTATTTAAAGTAACCTTTGATCCCTAAAGCATTTTATTTTGCAGGTTGCTTTTCAGGTACAGTTACATATTATTATTGTTGTTGTTATATATAACAATACAGTTACATATTTAGGCTTCTCTTCCTTAATTTGAGAATGATGTTTTCATCTTCCTGATGCTTCAGTGTCCAAGGGGTGATTATTATCTGAGCTATTGTGAATTAGAAGCCCTAATGTGGAATTCTACAAGTTTAAAAGTAGAGAGCCCAACTAATCCATTCCATTTAGGTCTGTATAATTTTTTTCTTCAAGTAAGGCATTATCTTTGTGGTAATAGCATCCCTAACGCAGGCCCAGAGAGACTTTCAGCACCTGCTACCAACCTCTTTTCCAATTCCTACTTTAAACAAATTCATGAACCCTGTGAGTTTTCAGTGGCAACATTCTGGTCCTTCTTGCCCCAGAAAATAAAGTTTTAAAAATGATGATCCTAATTTAACTCAGCAGCTGCAAACCTTTAGGGAAAACAATGGGAGATGACCTCTCTAGAACTCTCGGTGGAAAGGATAAAGAGGTTTATAAATCAAGGCTGTAAAACTGGAGCAAACAAAAGCAGTACTAAAAGGCCAGAAGGAGCATGAGAAGAGGGACTGAGGCAAATACCAGAGCACAGTGAGAACAGCAGTGCTTTCCTGTATGAGTGCAGCACAGGTCCTTAGCACCTAGAAGGGTGGCAGAGAGGGAGGGGGACCAGGATCAAATCCCAGTGTTTTCTTAGTGATACTGCGGTAAAACCCTAGTGTTTTCCTGATTACACTGAATTCAAGGATGGACTTCTCCAAGAGCATTTCCAAGAAGCAGCATACATCTATGATGCTTTCTACCAGCACTTGAGTTTGCTGTACTTCTTGACCAACATGAAGGCAACAGCAAAGCTTCCCACATTTCCCTTCAGACACAGAGAGCAAAGGAGAAGGGACAAGCCAGGCCTGTCACTGAAAGTAAGAAAGAAATGCAACCAAGGCAATATGAGAGAAGCCAAATCCTGGTGCAAGATTCCTCTTCATGCAGAGGGTATTTTTTCCTTCCAGACATGCTTAACTGCCTCAGATCACATTCTTGCTCTGAACCAGATAGTAACCTGTGGGAAAAGCTGCCCCAAAAATAGATTCCTGGAAACCTGCTCTTTTACCTCTGTCTTCAAGGCCTGAATGGGGGTCAAAAAGCTGCTAACAGTCTTAGGGAGAGCAGCATCAGTCCAGAGGCACCAATAACAGCAGGTGCCCTGCCTGTTATTTGGGTAGCAAATGCCACGGTGCTCTACAGACAAGGAGCTGGTAGGACAGCTCTGACAAAAATCACAGCAGGATCTTAAGAGAGGCAACAGGCATCAGTGGCAACAATGAAGATGTCGCAAATGGCAGGCAGGAGCTAAGCCTGGCAGAGAAACCAAAAGTAAAGCAGCGGAGAGGGTAGAATAGAATTTAGAATTGGCAGAGGCACAAGTGAAATTGCCAGGACAACAAGTTGGGAAGGTTGACAACGCTCTCTATATAATTCCATGTTTACATGGCTGTGATATTGACTGGAGATGACTTGCTTAAAAAGAGGTACATTTTTTATTAACCCATACCAGGGATTAATAAAACCACCAGAGGTACTTCATTTTTTTGTGTAACATTTAGAATTGGAAACCAAGATGCTGACATGCAGACATTTTTATGTAAGCACTACAAAATCTCTGACACATTTTGTGAGGCTGCAGAACTCATTACCTGTCAGGCCCAGGCAGACTTAACAGGCATTGTTTGGAGGCTTCTCTCACAATGAATCCAGGTTTGAAGACAAGCTAAAAATTCTATGAAATACTGACAGTGACAGGAGGTAGTTGCTACTTCTTGAAAAGATACCACAGAAATAATCATTATCTATGATTACAGAACAGAATTGCTCTTTCAGACATACTTTAAATTTAAAGAGATAAAACATTAGTCCCTCCAAACCAGTGCTAGCGAATTGTGTGCATGTTTAGGATGTCATGGCATCTAGACACTTTCTGCTTGTGATCTGCTTAGTCAAGAGAAAGGAAAAATATGAGAAATATGCAAATATTCTTCAGACATGGATCAAACAGGACATCCGTTTCAGGCACTATTCCCTCCTGGGTTTATGCTCTCCTGTATGATAAGTTCAGCACTGCAGCACATGCTTTCCTGCAAAGATCTAGCTCAGATGGAACCAGAGAGGGAAAACAAATAGGGGGTGGGGGGGTGGTGAGGGGAAGGAGGAAAGTCAATAATCACTTTGAATTATTCATCCCATGAAATGAGAATAAAAATGCAAGCAAATGCCATCTTTAGAACAGTGATCCCAGGAGAATTTTCTTTATAGAAGTCTGCCTACTGCAGGTTTTTCTACAGAAGCATCAATTTCACTAAAATTTCAGAGACAAAGAAGTAGGGTTAGATCGAACTCAAACCATTTACTTACCTGAAGGCACACAACATTGTAAATAGTCAATGTCAATTTCCACAACAGCTACTGTCAAAGTGAAGGCAGACAAAATCCAGAATAGGCCTCAGTTTACAAAAATATGAATAAAACACTGAGATCAGGTTATCTGAAAGAAATATATGTGCTTGTCCTATTGTGTTGTTCAGAGATACTTTTCCCTTTTCTTTTTTAACCATCAGAAATTTAAGTCTCATCCAACTCGACCATCCAAAAAAGTTGTACAGTCCTCTACAGAGGACCAGCATCACTGGAGCAAACCCCACTGTTTAAAATCAATTCAAAATGTATTCCACCAAAGCCATTTAAAAAAGGTCTGAGAAATCAAAACCATTGAGTTATTCCCAAGCTACTACCTTAAGGACAGCTCAGGCTCAGTATTTCTTTTTTAAAAGGCAACAAAGAAAAAAACCATTCAAGACACAAAGTACTAAAGAAAACAAAACAAAATATGCTTGTTTTACATTATGCCCTGAAGAAAGGTCCAACCCTTTCCCAATGATCTCATAATTATTTTCCTTTTGTATCAAATTTAAGGGTTAATCTTCCCCCACAAGGTCAAACAGATCTTGACCCCTCAAATATTCTCTATGACAGACAGCAGAGCAAGACTGGCTCAGCTCAATGCACTCCCTTCTCTGTTCTTGAAGAGTAAGAAAGATTGTTCCAGGATAAACCCAGTTGTTCTTTGCCTCCACATACACGTCACAATTTTGAATTCCATGAACTGCCAGCAACATTTAACCACAGCATCTGGTTTCAGAAGCAAGAGTAATAATTTAGTAAGGCAAGTTCTAACTTCAGAAATTCAACCAGTGAATTCATAAGTGCGGTGATTTCAACTCTAGGAGTTTTGAGCAAAGAAATTTGCAAAATTGCAAAGTTAATTATCTATGGAGATAAAATGCCGAAAACACAGGAAAACATTATTTTTGGCTGTGTTTTGTATAAGGACTGATTCTGAGTAGAAAAGAACTGTATTTGTTTATTTCTAGTTGAATAATTATATCAAAACAGTTATGTTTGAGAAGACTTACTCTCAAATGAGTATGCCTGCATCAGAAATTCCCCCACTAGCAAGTTACTGACAGCTTTGCTAGCAGCTCCCACACACAGCAGACCTTAGTGATGACAGGAGAAAGAGCAGGTGGATCACAGCAGTGACCTGTACTGGCTTGGCTTTCCACCATAGCAGTGTCCCACCACCCCTGAGCAGAAAAACCCTGCACAGAACACCTATGGCAGAGAGCTCATTCTGCACTATTCATCACCATGACGGCAGGAATTCTTGACTGTGCTGACTATTTTCCCTTAATGAACACATATGCCTGTAGTGTCCTACTGTTTAGCCCCAGTTCTCTTCACAAACAACTTGGACATATGACTCAAAGGGATACTGACTAAGTTTGCCAGTTGTACTAAATTAAGTGTAGCTGTTGACTCCCTTGAAGGCAGACAAGTCCTGCAGAGAGGCCTTGACAATTCAGAGAGTTGTAGAATCACCAGCTGTATGAAGTTTGAGGACAGGTGTTGGATTCTAAACTTGGAATGGGGTGACCCTGGATGTATGGACAGGGAATGAGAGGCTGAAGAGCAGCGTTGTGGGAAGAGACCTGCAAGCTGAATATATCAGTGATGCCCTGGCAGCCAGGATGGTCAAGCGTGCCATGGGGGCCATCAAGCCCAGCTGGGTGATTGCCCTGTTCTGTGCTAGTGTGGCTTCACCTTGAGTCCTCGGGGCAGCTTAGTGTGTCACAATACATGAAACATCTGGACCTACTAGAGAGCATCCAAAGGAGAGCTACAGAGACGGTGAAGGGTCTAGATGAGAGACCATCCTGAGGTCAGACTTCATGGGAGTCTGTACTTCCTCATGAAGGACAGCACTGATCTCTGCTCTCTGTGACAGGACCTGAGGGATAGTCTGGAGCTGTGTCAGTGGAGGTTTAGGCTGGGTGCTAGGAAAAGTTTCTTCCCCCAGAGGGTGATCAGGCACTGGAACAGACTCCCCAGGGTAGCAGTCACAGTCCCAATGCCACCAGAACTCAAGGAGCATTTAGACAACAATCTCAGGCACTCGGTGGGATTTTGGGGTGCCCTGTGCAGGGCCAGAGGTTGGATCTGATGATCTTTGCAGATCCATTCCAACTCAGGATATTCTATGTTTCTAGGAAAATTTCATGCAGACCAGCAGGATAAAGCAAAAAGTAAATTACAGGTGGATTAGAGACCTGGTGTGGATCCCCTGCAGTAACACGTCCTGGCAAGAAATTAGGAAAAGCTGATTGCCTATCTACACAATCCCCCAGTTTCCAAAATAAACTGGCAAGGCATTCCACTACAGAGAACAGAATGCAAACAAGTTGGTACTTCAAAAGAAAGATTCCTCTAGACCTGAGCCATTAATGATCCCCGTTAACTCCAGCATTCCTGATTTTTTAGCACAAAGACTACAGTAATTTCTTAATATCAATCAGAAAGCATGTCATCTCAGGTTACCCAAGAAAGAAGAAAAATCAGATCAGGAGGGGAAAATGATGCCTCAAGTCTGCAACTTAAGTTCTTACAGAGGGAGGAAAGAGGTATATGTTCCAGCAACGCCACAGTTAACAGAGCAAGGCAAAATCCTGTAACTGAGCCAGTCAGACTGAGGGACATCTGTTTTCTAAGAAGGTAGGAATCGTGGCATTAAAATTACAATAGCACATGACAACAAATAATCTTGGGGCAAAATAGGATTAACATGTTCCATCCACCCTGTTTTTTTACTTTTCAGAATCTGGAACTAGTGGAAGAATTTATTTCCCAAAATAGCAGCCCAGATTCTGGATGAGATCACTCCAGGAGTTCTGTTTGGACCCACTGCGTGCAGAAGCAGAGCAGCAGCCTTGTCCTCCTTTGCCAAGGGCCTGCCACAATACCAGCGTATACAAGCACCTAGTGCTGATCGCATGGTCTGTTTCTCTGGCATCTGGCACATCAATGCCACTCATTACTCTGCACTGGAACAATGAGATAGGGCACATTTGCCAGCTGTGGGTGGCTTTCCACCCCACAAAGCCACCCCTGGAGGAGCAGCAGAACCTGACAGCCAAGCTATGAGGTCACATACAGTAAAGACTCAGCCCTGGTCCTCAGCCTACAAAGGACACCAGCATGAAGCTCCCAAACCCACTCACCTGAGTGCAACACTTGGCTAAACAGGAAATGAGAGCAGCTGGTCAGAGACTCACTCCTTGAGCCCACATCAATACCATCAATTCTTTGAAAGCAAAGGAATGGAAGCTGCATTCACAACAGGGTAGAGGGAAACAGACCAAGAAATCTGTCAAAAATTATTGAAATTCACAGCTGCTGAAATTCACATGTTAAAGATTATTTTCCTACTTAATCCTGCTTCCCCTTTCCTCATCATATTTATCTTAGCAAGATCCAGTTGACTAGGAGTAGAAAAGCCTACTCTAAGCCACTGCTTCCAGGCACACTAGAGAAAAGTGGACAGAACCAGAGTGAAGCAATGATACACAACATATTTATAAGGCTTTCCTTCCAAAATATAAATGTAACTGACACCAGAATTCCAGAAGCATTCTCAAAAAAACCCCAAACCCCCCCAAAAATTTGTATTAACCTTTACTAAGTATCTTTAGTTCCAACACCTTTGCTAAACGTGGAACATGAAGTCTTCAAAAGCAGCACGTATTAGAACTTCTCTTATTTAGGAGGTTTATACTCTGTTGCTGCAGCTGCCATGCTTACAATGCACATGGCCACCAAGAGAATGCTGCCTTCGTCAAACTAAAGAAATGTCACTGCAACACAAAAAATATAAAACCAAACCCACAAATACCAGCAACCCTCCTTCCCTCCCACCGCCAGTATTTTGTGTGCATATACTCTGATGGACAACATGAAATAGCTACCAGAGCAAAGTTTTAAAAAGTGTTCTACATCATACAGATCATCCATAAACTGTTATCCAATGGCTGAGTGCTGCTAATATTATAAGATGGAGAAAATAGTGTCTTCAACAACCTTTGCTGATTTTCTGCTGGCAATTCAGTGGAAGCACATCCTCTTCCTCCTCCCCCACATACACCACCCCCCCCCCCCCACCGCTTTTTTTTTCCCCTTTACTGGTTCACTCAGTACTTTTGAAGAATTCTTATTTAAAAAAAACCCCAACATAGATAGGGAGGGACCTGTGATGGGGAAAGGGCAATCAATTTGGCTTGATAGATAGCTGATCTGAACTAGTAAGGCATTTCCTTTGATCTCACTTGTTTTTTTAAAAGCTTAACAGAATCTCCCCCTCAGTACTGAGTAGAGGAGCTTAACAGAAGGAGAGCAGCTGAGAAAAATTTGTTCTATGAATGATGCTTTCCATGAGTATATCCTGTATGATTCATTGAAGCCTCAGCAATTTCAAATGTACAACAAGAATATACAAAAATGTGAGTTGCAGAGGGTCAATTTAAAACTTACATGATTTTTAGGGCCCTTTTAGTCAGTAACAATGTTTGGGCAGAACAGCACAAAAGCAAGAAACTGGTGTTTGCTGAGGCTATGCTGAGCTGAAGTTCAAAACCACTCACTGGGCCTTTGGCTTCTTATTTTCACTCCATAGCCTTTTGGGTGTCACAGTGAAAACCTCAAAACATGCCAGAAGCAAAAGAGCAGTTTGAAATACAACAGGAAAACAGAGATGAAGACCGACAACTCCCTGGCCTGCCAAAGCAGCATCAGTGTACTGGCATCAGATACGTGAAATGCAGCCCATCTTCCCATCTACTCATGGCAAGCATTATTCCTATGAAAGAATCAATTTTTCACAGCTCCTCTGGTTCTGATAAGCTCCTCTGCTGAATATTGAGGGGAAAATTCTTTCCAGCTTCTTAAAAGCAAAGAGAACTCTGAGGATGTGTAATGTCCAGAGGAGGTCTCGGCACAAAAGCAAAACTGTGTAAGACCGTATATAAAAATGCTGCTTTTACCAACTTTAGCAGATGTTTTAATGCTATCTCATTTGAAAACTAAGTTCTGCAGGTCAAATGGAGCCAGAAACATTCAGTAAATATTTTTGTTGTGTAGTTGAAAGAAATTAAAAAATATTTTTAGACAATGAAATTTTAACAGTAAAAGTGGTGAGAGATTGCAGCATTCAGACCAAGCCCATGCAAAAGATAATTTCTTGTACAAGATCTAAGATTGACTAAGAAGCTCTCAGCTTCCAATATGAGCTCCACTACTCTAGCATTTAAGTCCTAGGAGACTGAAAATCCCATCAGCAGTAAAGATTCAAATAGAATACTAAATTAATGTAAATCAGCATGGCTTTACAGAAAATAAAAATTCTTCATAAAAACCAAATAAGCTTGTCAAAATCTTAAAGGTTGTATTGATATAATGGAATTATTATTTTATGTCATGTCATACAATAATGTGACCTGTGCTGCTCACTGTATTCATAGATGAAGGAAAAGAGGAAAAAAGAAGAAAGCAGACTGGTGGCAAAGTTTATGGATAGTACCAAGTATGGCTGCAGATGAACTGCCAGGGAAGCTTCACAATGCTGAGTTTCCTTTGCCCCTTTTTTTATCAGTATAAATCACATATAAAATTACACTAACTATTGCTAACCAGAGCTAACTATTACCACAGGGGTATCTTGAGGTTATGATAACCTCAGTTCAATTCGTGAGTGAGCTCAGTGCTCAGCTGCAGTCAGAAAGCAATACATATGTCAGCAATCAGAAAAGGAAGAAAAAAAAATCTTGTGCCACTGTGTGAATGCATAGCTCTACCCCACTTTGAACGCTACACACTTCTTTTCCCAGCATCCCAAAGAGGATGATCTGGAAGGCATTAATAAAAAATATAAAATGAAAAGTCTGGGATAGTTTCCCTAGAAGAAACCATTAGGTAAGTCGGGCCTCAGCAATCTGGAGAAATCATGAGAAGGCAAATGTGCCAGACCTATAACACAACCAAATATTGGACTGAATTGTCCGGTATAAGAAGGTATATCAAAATGAGACCAGGCAGGAATAAGAATCCAAACAAGTAAGATGTGGTTGCAGGCTTCTCCCTGTGACAGGTGAATGAGCAGTTCTATTCCTTGCTTCCTCTACCTGCAGGGAAAAACTGAAAAACTTTGTGGAGGTTGAAAAGTGCTGTTACTAAACAGATAGAAAACATAACCTCTCCATGGGCTGGAAAGAGATATGAGCCAGGATAGTACAAGGAACAAGTATTTCATGCACTCATCTTACACTCCTTCCCATGCATCCATTTTTTTGTTGCTGTGCTGTATCTTTGGCTTGAACCAGTACCACTACCCACCCTGACACACAGTAGCCTTAGAGAAGATGTATTCCTATAGAAAATACAAGTAACTGAATAAAGTATGTCTGACTGGTAGATCCTGATAGTGCTTGCAAATCCCACAGAAATATTCTTTACTAGTTATCTGGGAGGAAAATCTAAGGATGTTTGTGACAGGAATCAGCTGGAAAGAGCAATGCTTGGGATTATTGCAGCCACATCTACCAACAAGAAACACGGGCTGCGCTTACAGCCTGGGAAGCTATTTTAGTAGACTGTAACTCATGGGATCTTTGAGGTCATGCTCGGTGTGGTTACTGTGAAAGTAAATACAGCCCTTAAGCACACAAGGAAGAAGCACAGAAGCTGACAAGTGCTTGCTTTTGTATTTCTCTGGTCAAAAGTATGGTGGCAGACAAATTGTACAGGACAATTAATTGCTCAAGGACAAGAAATCGCATCAAAAGAATCATTGTTGCATCTGATGGGGGGGAAAAAAAAAAGTGTTAGCCACTGACTTTTTTGCTACCTGAACATGCAAATTTAGGATATAGCAGTACTTTTATTAGCAGCCAAGAACTAAACAAAATCCATCACTCAATGATCTATGTTACAGAAATCTCTCTAGCAAGAGGCCACAGCTGTGGGGAACATACACTTTCAGTGTAATCTAATTTTCACAAGCAATTGGTGTTTTGCCTCCTGTCTAGAACAGCTTTTGCTTGAACACACAAGCTTAACATCTGTACTATCTAGAAGCTACAATTTGAATAAACCAGGCAGCTTTTTTTACTGTCATGCACTTGAGCCTCACCACTGAAGACCAACTAAGCAGTGCAGTAGGAAAAAGCATATGGCACAAGCTGACCCTCCAAGCCTTTCCAAGTTCCACAAAGAAGCTGAATCAATTGCACAAGTAAAAACATTGACCTATGGAACATTTGTTAATGTAAAAGGAAGACCAGATCCAGACTTTGAGATAAAAACGTGCATGATGGGCTTGTGCATTTGCCTTTTCTTTTTATTAGATTTGTAACTTAACAACCTGGTTTCACCAGAACTAAAAGTCCCTGTCTTTTTCGTGTTGCAAAGCTGAATCCATAGAAGCACAGAACAGCCAAGGTTTGAAGTGGCCTCAAGAGATCATCTGATTCAACTTCATGGGAAATGAAACAGAGATTATACATCTAGCACGCTGTCCAATTACATCTTGAAAACCTTCAATGACAGGACTCTACCATGTCCCTGGGAGGTTTTTCCCTGTGACTCATTTTTCTCACTGTAAAAAAAAAAAGAAATTCTTACCTGACTTCAGTACTCTCCCAATGCAACTTGCACTCATTGCCCCTTGTGAAGGGAAAGTCTCCATCCTCTTTGTAGCTGCCTGTACGTTCCAGAAAGGCAGTAAACCCAAATTCTTCTTCTAGTTTGAATTAAAAGCTCATCCAAAAGACAGCTGCCTTCAGGAACTGTGACACAACTTTGCTACACTCTCAGAGACCTGTGGCAGATATATCTGTATCCTCAATTGGCACAAAATGTAAAACAAAGCCATCAGTAGGATGTGAAGATTGAGTGTTAGGCTGAATATGAAAGGCTTCCAAGCCGGAAGGCCATCTGCTGACAAGGCAGCTACTTATTCAACTGTTACTGCTGGCTTTCAGTGTAAAACATTATGTTTGCAAAGGAAAACGCAAGCTAATACTTGAAAGTGTTTAATATTTCTCATATTCTTTTTATAGAGGCAAGAAAAGTACATCATCAGGGTTTGATTATTTCAAGAATTTGTTCCATTAAATTCAACATGCATAGCTTCATTTTCAATTATGTCATTAATTATTTAAAAAAAAAAAATTGGAAGGCAAACACGAAGGACAGGTTGGGAGAAAAGACCTCTGGGATGGTTGTTGAGGTATTTAAAACCTTCTAGTCAGACTGAAAGCAGCTGCTAATATTCACAGAGTTAACTATTTTCAGAAAAATTGGTTTTCTCTGAACATCAAAATCAACAGATATCAGAAAGCATACTTCCCTTGTGCTGAGTAAGAATTACTTTGAGCATTTCACCTAAAACCATGTCACTTTTTATTTGAAAGAGACATTCCCTCCTGGTTTTAAAGAAGTCTTCACATCCAGTGCAAGGAGATACTGCCCATGATCTTTAAGTACTTTGGCAGCCAGTGGCAACTGGAAGTTGTGCAGAAGTGCACTGGGGCTGCCCTTAGCATACAGGAGGGCACATTTCTGTTAATTTTTTCTCCTCACATCACTTTTTCCTTCCTTCAGACAATTTGCTAGCTTCCAGAATCTCCAGATACATCTGCACTTGATTTCTTGCTGTGCCTCCCATCTGTAACCTGTGAATTATGCTGTGAGATTACCCCTCCAGCAAGGGCCGTGTTGTCTGTGGTACTCCGAGGACAGCCCGCAAGTCAGTGTGGGAAAAAAGAAACTCAAAACCCCAACAACAAATCATCTTCCATAAGATGCACTCGGTCTCACTTTACTATTACAAGCTCTGCCCTGAGCTTTTCTCTTTTTGATTGTTCTGCATTTGAGACTCATTTGTTCCTCATTATCTTTAAGGAAACTAAAAGTGAGGTCTGAGGGATAACTGTGCCATCTCCATTTCCACAGAACACTGCAGTTACATTCTAATTTCAGTTGCAAACACCATGCATTAACATCCTACAAATACAGTTGGAAATAACTATTGTAATCGAGTGAGAAATTGCAAACAGGAAAGTCTTGGAATATTCTGGTAGATTGCTTTACTTAGTCGTACTGTATTACCAGTCTCCATCTTTTGTTTCTTGCCAGTGGTGTCAAACCTTTACTGGTTGCTACAAGTTTGCCAAGTGAGAAACCTTCTGCATTAAACAGAAGATCAAAGAACTACTCTGGCTTTACAGTAACTGCTGTCCTCCAGCTGACTTCTCCCTAATCAGACTGCAAACATCAGCCTTTAAGGAATGATATTCTCCAATTAATGCACCTCTGAAAAGAATAGTTTTGTCCTTCAGATATCCTACTCAGCATACCAGTGTCCCCCACACAAACCAGAGTAGGATCTTTCAAGCGGTATGGAATCAAAACAACATTAGCTGGAATGGATTTCAGGAGAACTCTAGTACAGCCTTCTGCTCAAGAGAAGCTAGCACCAAGTTATGAATGCTAAGAGGAAAATCAGCTGCAGGCACTCTTCCCTTTGCCCACAGTAGGAACAAGAGGGTAAGTAAAGTGTAGAGCCAAACAACAATAAAAAAGTTCTAGTTTTATGTACGTTTATCTGGAGAATAGTGATGAACAACACCTTTACAGGCTGTTACAGGATACACAGCAATGAATTTGCAGCAACTTGCAGCAAAAGGTTAAAAAAATTAAATTAAAATTATCATCAAAGTCAGTAAAAAACAGCTGCTCAAGCAGAAACTGCAAAGCTAAAAGAGCATTTAAAACTGCAGCTATATTCCAAAGGGTATTATCTGATAGTATATATGGAATGCAGACAAGATTGTTCCCAGTTTACAGCTGGACCTTCTTCTAGATTGTATTATTAGTTGTGACCTGAAATTTCTCTTGTAGCAGTCTTTCCCACTTCCTCCCCACACACCATGACATAACCATTGCTTACTGCTGTCATTGAGAGAAACCTATCTGCATGCAAGATCTAGTACCATCAGGTAAGTCTTGGCATTCTAGTATAATTCCTCAATTTAAGCCTTTCAGCATTCAAGATACACTATCTCCTGTACAATCTTCCTCTACAGACTGTCATTATTTTCCACAGTCCCATACAGCTGTTTAACACATTTTAAATTGTAGCCATTATTCTCACAAACACTCCTTTTGCCTCTGACAGATCATCTTGCTGCATTTCAAGATCCATGCTTACTGAATAAACATGGGTCTGGAGTGGAGATGTGCAAGTATCTAACTTGAGGTAAAGCTGCTCTCTAGACCCCAATTATTCCAAAGCCTTTCTCTGTTTGGCTGTTCTGGCATTAACTGCTGCCAGGGAGATTTATTAGAGAAATTGTGTGTGCCAGCTGTACACACTTGCCACAAACCAAGGAGCTCCAAAGGCCAATCAATGTCTGCTAGATCCCCAGACCAGAATCTCTCACATCTCTACTGCTAAGCACATCAGAAGCAGAAGCTGCTGAGAGGCAGCTATGCTTTTTCTTTCTCAAAAATGTACTAGGGCAAAGAGATACTGTGTAGAGCTAGCTGGAATTTATAGTCCCACAGGAAACTCTGCAGGTGTGCAATGATGGCTCTAAAGAAGAGTGGCAGCATGACTAACACCAGGTTAATCTGCAAGCCTCTGGTTCAGGACCAAGTCTCTGCACACAGTTATATCAGAACTTCTGTTTACCCATCCTTCTGTCAGTAACTTCTGCATAGCAGAGCCTGGCCCCTAATTCTTTGGCCAATAGGCTTTCTTAAACAGACTTCATAGAGACTTATATTCCCCAGATATTTTTGCTTGGAAGACTAAACCACTCATCTACATGTTTGCTGATCTCTTTGAAGAACTATAAGACATTTGAAAAGCAGAACTTCCCTTCACAGAACCAGCGGTGACACTTCCCAGTCAGACACCAATCCTGCCTTATATTGTAGTTGCTGCTGTTTTGCTCAATAGGCCTGAGAGTTGGTTAACAGACTTGAAGTACCCCAGATCCATCACAGAAATTTCTTCATAGACTGCCAACACATTCATCACTCTTTGCTCCCCAGGAACAAAGCTAGGGCACATTCATCACCCATTGCTCCCCAGGGATTAGGCTAGGGAAGTAAGTGGGGTACATTTTGCTAACATTAATCCAGATATTTCAACTCTGACTTAGAAGACTTCTTGGGCAAATGTTATACTCATGGTAACTTATTAGTCCTCTAGTCTATTTGTACTATAGGCCTTTTTACAGCTACATCAAATTGAGACTGATCTGCCAAGTGTTTCAAATTATATGTTTCATACATATTATTTTAATCCTATAAATGTATACACATGCACACACCACCTTGTAAGGAGAGAGAATTTCCATCCCTGTTCAAAAGTCACAGAGAAGGTGAGACCTCTCAGTCAGTGGCACATTTGAGAAGAGTCCCGGTACTTTCTTTCACAGCTGTCCATCAGGAGAACAGCTTCTCCAACTGGAAAAATTCAGAAGCTTTGACAAGAGTGTAAAACATACAACGAGCTATAAAATGGTCTTACATAAACTGGGTTTTGCAAGTGTCATCTGTATTTATTGAAGTAACTTAACATACATTACATAAAAGTATTATAAACAAAGTTCAACCTTTTTGTAAGGTAAGCAATCCTAATTTCTAATGGTTAATGCCATTTTTATAGTGTTCTTATTCATCATTCTCAGGAAAGGGAGCTTCAAAAAGAGGAATCCAAAGTCATTTTGCTACTCATACATACTACTTGCAATATCTTTTATGCATATGAAAACATATCCTAAAACCTAACAGGAAGAGACTGAAAATCAGTAGCTTACAATGTAAACTGTCCTGTGCCACTTAAATAAGATCAAGAAGATAGATAGATAGACAGATAGATAGATAGATAGATTCTAACTTCTAACTAGTTTAATGGGCTTTAAAGCGGCACATATTTCTATTCAAATTTATTCTTAGTAGTAAGAGCTGTAATTCTAAGGTAAATTCATTGCATCTAACATACTGTTAAGATTGTTTTTCTTTTGCACACAGCTCTGCAGAATCCTGGGCAAACAAATCAGTAATTGAATCACAATTAATTTTATTCTTTGTTGTTGGTTTGGAGTTGTTTTTTTTTTTTTCCCCAGACCCAAAGCAAGAGTTAAAAGTTAATGCATATAAACCAAAAAGCTGACCTTTGACTTCAGTAGAAAACTGAGCCAGATGTCGGGTTACAAAGAGCCGCAGTTGATGATTCAGATCACAGTACAGAGTATTAATGTTCCAGGAACGAATTCCTAAAAAAAAAAAAAAAAAAAAAAAAAAAAAGCTGTCATTGTCATTACATCCATAAATAGAAGTTGAGAAAGAGAAGTGAGCAGGACACAAAGGACCAGGGATACTCTATGAGATGAGCAAACTTAGGATGAAGAAAGTCTTCAGAAGCAGAGGACTGGAGGACTGCAAGAACCTTACCTTCCATAAAACATTTGTTCCTGAAGGACATGCAGTGAGCAAGTCTCCATTCAACATGGACTTCATGTAAGGGAAACCAACAAGACATGAGGCCAAATGAATTACATAACTGCTTAACCAAACAAAAACATTATGTTAGTTTTACATCTGCACTCTCAGCACTGACCACCAGCAGAGCAGGGCTACTGTGTGGTTATGCTACTGAAAAGCTCAGACATCAGCTTCTTTGCTCTTAGAGCCTATGCATCCTCCAAGTCACAAAAGCCCCCCACCCCTCCAATTCACTCTGCCTAATCACTCCTTCAAAGACACTGATCTCACCGAGACCATCTGAGTCTGTTCTTTAATCTTTATAATCTTTGTCAGCTAACTGCCTTCATATCACAGCAGGAAGGTGCTCCTGCTCCCGAAGCAAGTGGCAACAAGCCATACTGGGGAGGTCACCTTCAGACCTCAATGTGAGCAGAGGTACATTCTGGAGGACACCAAACATTACAGACCACCGATTTTCACATCCCACTAGGGAGCAGCCTTTCCTAGATGGTGTAACTCTACACTGTGCGACAATGAACAAAAGCAGAGTATCACCATGAATCCCTACTCCAGCTTCTGTTGCTGATGCTTGCTGAGGTTCAGATGTTGAAGGCCAATGCTACATACTTCTAAGGCTAACTGAAAGAAGAATTTCAGCTCCAGTATTTATTGATGGAATCTTCAGAGTTCTTTCACCATCTCTCCTGCATAAAATACAAAGTTTTATTGCCTCTATTATCTGCTTTCTTTCAAGGTAACCACATTAATTCTCCATGGAGATATCATTCCCATTTACTGCAGTTCTAGTTCTCCATGTTGTGCAACAGCTTTTTGCTGGCCACTGGTGGGAGAGGATCTTCAATGATACATGCTCCAGCTTTCTACACTATACTAAGATACAGTAATCATTGCGTCACACAGGTCAGTAGTCTCAGGGCCTGTAGAATATACAGCAGCTAAAAAACCCCTTTGTGCTTAGTTTATTTTTCTGGTAACAGCTGACACAGTAGAGTAACAAAGCTTATTTATGTGCTGATAGTCTGCACAAAGACCCCTCAGTAAATAATCTGGGAAGGGAAGGGAACCCAGAAAACCAAAGCACAGCATCTTTCAATTTGGACATGGGATACAAACAAACAAAACACATAATAAAAAGACATGGAGAAAGAAGACGGACAAAATGTTTTCCTATATTACACTCCAAGAGAGCATAATTGTTTAAACAAATGTCGAGTATAAGAGAATCTTAATGCAGTACTTACGAGCATTCTGACCTGGACAGGAACAAAGTGGCACTCTGCAGGGCAAATCCTGCTGACTAGCTGCTGTGTCATGGTCATTGTGTCCTACTGCAGCAATAAGTGCTATTTGAGGTACTGCTACATCCTCTGGGATGCAGAAAGAATAGATGCTCCGTCAGAGCAATAAAAGGGAAGAGTGAAACTATCTCACTTGGTCTCATACTTGCAACAATTTATTCAACATTTTCTTCCCTATAGGTAGTCTGAGTGTACTCATAATCTCTCCCAATTTGCCACAATTTAAATTTATCACTCCACGGCACATAAGCCAGAACACTGCCTTGCTGATTAGAATCCTCTGCCATGAGAGTGCAGACTATACCACAAGAAGGGTAAATATTCAAGCTCTTTGCAAATGCAAAGCTAAGGTAAGGGACCATGTGACTCATCAGTTTTCCATCTCATTCTTCATGCCCTTGTGAATGTTTTATTTCCTGCTGAGGTGATTGGCTTAAAAGATTTGGCATTTCTCCCCAATACCACATGTAGTCTTCTGGATATTGTTTCAAAATTGGACAAAAGTAACACAGTAACAGAAAAATAAAACTAGCATTTTATTAGATGCTATTTTGGAAAAAATGTTGTTCAGATATCCGAGAGATTCACAATGTCACAGCCTACAAAGCTCTATACCTGAAAATGAGCAAGTTCCTACAATGTCCTGTGGCTGTCATTGCATTCTCCTGAACCAAGGTATAGAAAGAAATTTGGAAAAACATACTTTTTGTATCAGTCAGGACAAGAGATTTATTGCTAAAAAAATTGGTTGCTTTTTGTTCGTGGCTTTTTTGTTGGTTTTTTTTGTGTGTTTGGGTGGTTTTTTTTGTTGTTGTTGTTGATTTTGTTCTTTGCTTGGTTTTGCGGGTTTTCTTTTTTGTTTGTTTGTTTTTGGTTGTCTTTTTTTTTTTTTTTTTTTTTTTTTGGTACAAATAGAGTGCTACAGCCATCATCTAACACTTAAGTGGGAATCATCATTTCCATATTTCTTGAACTCTCTAAATCAAGGGTACAGCTGTCTATATCATAATATGCTGACTATTGACAGGTCTCAAGATTGCTGTCATTTTAACTATACTCATTTTTCTTATCTTTCAATTTGCAAATATTGATCCATCTTAAGAAGGTCATTCTCCCACTTCGTAGTGAGGAAAACTAACTTGCTGGAGGTTCTGTTCCATGTAAGTGACAGAGGAAAGACTGAAAACCAGGTTTCCAGCTCCTTGAGTGATTCACCTCTACTGCCAGTGACTTACTAATACCACTGTAATGGCTCCCTCTCATGCAAATGAAAGAAGTGTTTACATTTGGCAGAATTTCAGCAGGTTTCCAGTCAGAGAAGGGCAACTGTAGAACTTATTTCTACTGTAGTAGTTACAATTTAAGTTGCAAACAGCATGTTTTTCCTCTGCAGTGGGAATTCTCAGGTTACTGGCATATGACTGCAGAGTCAGATTGAAATCCTTTAAATCACCATCTGATCTGTCACCATTTCAAAGATTCAGAGAATGGATAAGGATGTAGGTTGGCACACCAGTTCAGTGAAGTGCCAAGTGAAGATGATCACCCTGCTGTGCAGGAAGCAGGAGTGGCCCCTTCAAAGAAGGTCTTTCAGAGGCCAGACCGTCATAATCAAATCTACCACTCCTGACTAAAGCCATCCATTGAAAAAGGGAATGAAACACACCTCATAACACGCTGGTAAGTGGTCTGCCAACAGAGATAGCTGGAAAAGATGCTGAAGTGAAGAAATTGGAAAATATTTGACATTTTTACACCCACCCCTTTCTTAAATGGCACTGTCCATCTGTTCTTCAGTACTGCTGATGCTTGGGAAGAAAACAGTCACAGAATTTTCTCTAAACAACACAGTTTGGCCAATAGTTATGACTGTTATCCCTGGCATATTTCAAACCAATGTGTCTTGGAAATGGGGAGCTGAGGGGAGGAGTGAAGGTGAGTCAGAAGGCTGTTACTTTACTTCTCAAACGTGTGCTAATTGCTTATTAGAATAAAGATTCCCTTAAGGTCCTGCTGTAGTTGATCAGCTCTCTTTGTCTTTTTGTCAGAAACTATCAGAAACTGCCGCAAGGGAAAAACTATCATCTCACCACCTCCTTCCTCCTTACTCCTAAGCAACGCTGCATCTAATATACAAAGACTAATTAATTGCCAAGGCCTCTGGGTGTTACTAAAATATGGATAACAGAGGAGAAAATGGTTATGGCAGGCCTATCCTGCATTGTGTCATTCCTGAAGCAGTTCACTGTGTGGCTTGTCCTCCCTCACTCTAGTCCATGCAGTTGCTCTACAGACAGAGAGAGGCCATACCACAACAGACCTCTGTTCACAGCCATCCCTCGGACCACAGTGAACAGCTCAGGAAGACAATTCCTCCAACAAGACAGAATTTTGGGGTAAGATGGAAATAAAATGTAATCTACCGAACCACTAATAAAATAAAGACTGAGGAAAAAGAGAACCATGAAATGTCTTTAAGACGTTCGAAAACTGCGTTAGCTACATGTCACTAACGCATATAAAGCAATGATCAAGGAAGAAAAAACAACTGATGCCGTCTGACACCGCAGAGACCAGCCCCGCACTGCGCCGGTGATCTGAGCCCCGCCCGGCTTCGCCCTCCACCCAGGCCCCTACCGGCCCTACGGCTTCAGCCTCGGCCTTTGCCCCGCGGTCCCGACAGCGACTCGATCCTTCCCGCAGCCGCCGTCCACGGGCCTCGTCCGCCGTCCCTCCGGGAGGAGTGGGATGAAGCCCTGCGGCGAGACGGAGGTGCCGCAGGGCGGGGAGGGCAACAGCAGCTCCGCCTCGTCCCAGGCGGCGGCAGGAACGACGCGGCAGGCGCGCAGCCCCGCGGCTCACAGGGGCAGGGATCGCGTTCGTCTCGCCCCGCACCCTCCGCCGCGACCCCTCTGCTCACCGCGCTCCAGGGCGCCGCGCAGCGCGCCCCGCTCCGGCTCCGTCCCGATCTCCCCGATCACGGCGAGCAGCGCGTGCCGCCGACCGCCCGGCGGCGCCGCCGTGTCCATGGCGACCAGCCCAGCCGCCGTCTCCATGGCAACGCCGCGGCCGCTGCTGCAGAGCGCAGTCACTGGCGCGCGGCTCTTAATGCGCCCAGAGTCCCTCCCTGATTGGCCGAGCTGGCACGTGGCCCTGCGCTACTGCGGAAGCAGGCGTGGCCTACCCTCCGGGCCCTGCCTCGCCCTGCGTCCCGCCCCGCCCCGCCCCGCCCGCGGACTCCGCGCCCCTCAGCGCCCAAGGGCCCGCCCCTCGCCCCGCCCCACCCTCGGGCTCTCCCGCCCCGCCCCGCGGGCCCCGCACGGCCCGGCCGGAGCCGGCGCAGCCCCGGCTGCGGGGGGCCTGCCGCTGTCTCGATCCGGACCTGCCGCAGCCCGGCTTCCCGCCCGAGGCAGGTCGTACCGGCACGGCGGCTGCCGGTGAGCTCCCGCCGGCGCTAGGGCGCAAGTCTTAGTTCCTTCCGTCAAGATGGGCAGTGCGGAACAACGACTAGCTCGGATGCTCAAAACCGTGAGCGGGGCTCAGACCTTTGAAAGAGCAATTCAGGGGCGAAGGGGTGTTGGTTTATCGTTTACTTTAGAATTTATTTACTTAAATACAGAAATCCACGGAGATTTTTGAATGCTTGGTGTTGTAGCGCATTAAAGAACCACCACAGCTTGGTGTTGAGTTGTTGCAATATCCACAATAAAGCCATGTAAAAGACAGCAGTTCTAAAGATGCAAAGGCCTGGTATTGTCATTCACCTTCCTTATCTCTCCATTGCTTGGCAGTGAGCAGGTCCCTTCCTGGTGGTTCTTTCTGTTCAATTAAAAGTAAGTGTAATGGTCTCCAGGGATAAGTAATGGGATTTTATGGATTTCAGACCCATGAGCTACAAGAACTATCTGAGCTTTGCTAGCTGCAGTGCAAAGCTGATGTGAGCTGTCCATGGCTGCACTGGCAGGCCATGGTGTATGCAGGAGTTCTTACTGTCTGGGGTGACCAGAGAAACCCTTAACTTTGGGCCCAAGTCCTTGTTGCTCACAGTTCTGGCCAGCCACAGCGCTCAAAAAGCCGTTCAATGCAGATGGCCTTAAACTGAGACAGAAGAGATCTGGATATTAGAAAAATTGTTTCCACTGTCAGAATGGCCAGGCACTGCAACAGGGAGGTGGTGGAGTCACCACTCCTGGCAGTGTTCAAGAGGTGTCTGGGTGGTGTGGTTTAAGGGTTACAGTTGTAGTGATGGGTAGATGGTTGGACTGGAGGATCTTTAAGGTCTCTTCCAACTTTGGTGATCCTATGATTCTATGTGCAAAGTCTGAGGAACCCCAAAGTATGAGATTTCTACAGGCTGGACAAGGGAGAGCCACCAAAAAGTAGTTTCGGGTAGAAAAATTCATGTCTCTTCTGACAGAAAAGGAAGGACCACCTTGTGCCGATGCAGTTGGGTGGAAAAGCAACCCAGCTATTATTACATGACACAAGTCAGCAATAATGTGTTGTGTTTCCTAAAACAGTGTCAAGTTCTTCAGGATTTCCATAGGTGAGCTATAGCTTAGAAACTTGATGGGCAGATATGTTAGCATCCTGCCCTCTTTCATTCTTTTGCACCCACCAAGACTGCAGTTGAAATCTCAGAAGGTTCAGAAAGCTGGCATTTTGGCAAGCATATGTGAATCTATAGTGTCACAGAACTCTGATAAAAGATAGTCAGGGGAAAAAAAGAAAAGCAACAAAAAACAACCACTGAAAGGGAGAAAAATACAAAATAATCATCTCTGCAGGCTACAGCTGATGTTACTAGCTTACAGAATTTTCTCAAATTAAAATCCTAAATCAAAAGGTAGTCTAGCTCTTCACAAATAAATTAGGAGATGATGCAATAGGTCTTTTTCACATTAAATTATGATGACACCACTGGCTATGAACTTTATGAACTAAATCTTGTAAACAGGGAAAATTAGTGTATCAAAAGGGTTTAATTAATTTCTGTGTATTGTAACCTGCATAGCAGCAATAATTTACTTTTAGAGGATTGCACTGAGCAGGTAAATAAGCGAATAAAGCAGTTAACCTGAAAATAAATGTCAGTTTACATTAAATTCTATCATGAAAGCAGGATTGTAGATCATTGAAGGAAAACATGACTACGGTACGTGAAGGTGAAAAATATTCGGGTATTTTCATGCCAGCTGATAGAAGTACCTTCTGTTTTCAGGTGATTCAGTCTTAATACTCGCTGCTTGTTTTTGACATAGTAGCTTTCCAGAGCTGCAGCTTTTCTCTGCAGTGCAGAGATGATCTTCCAGCTGGCTTTCTGCCAAGGAGAAATGAAACAGGAGACATGCAAACTGGAGTGAAAGCTTAAAAAGAATATCCAAACACAGAGACTAGAAGCCCTGGCAAAGTCTTTACAATTAAAACACTAATTCTGGTGATGTGATACATTTGCATGCTTCTATTGTACCATCAGTTCATAGAATGATGGTATTTCTGTTGCTTTCTAATGTGAATCAGAGATGTCTGTGGTCATTGGAGAATTGCGGTAGAAAAGGCTTGAGTCCTAAGTGTGTGTGCACTGCATGAGACAGTGAAATGAAGGATTTCCAGCTTACTTTTCCCTGTAAATTCACACTCCAGAACTATATAATAGACCTGTATAGCAATTATGGTGTGAGCTTCTGCTTTCATACACTGCAGCAGTAGCTGGCGTCCCCATGAAAATCAAAAGCTTACTGGGCTGAATGCAGATATTAGAAGTCCTGACAAACACAACAGAAGGAGAACGGCAAAAACAGTCTAAAGGATTACCTCATACTGAAGGACAACAAGTCACAGGCAAATGACCTTTATAAAAAGAGATTTAGAAAGTAGGATCAAAATAGTGTAAAAAGGATTTTCATAGTACTGTGAGAAGAACAATCTACACTATTTCAATTCCTCAGTCCTTTAGCCTGGAATGATTACTTCCTGTCCTTCCTGGCTAAAAATTTCCAAGTGAATAAAAGTACTTCAGGGAATCAGAGACCTGTGACAGTACCCAGGTGAGGATAATGCCTTTAATGGTGGTGAAATATGGTATCATTTTGGCTGTGACATTTCTAAGAAGCAAAGAAAAATAGGTGACTGCCTAAAGGAACTTTGTTCAGGCCTTGATCTCTCCTGAGACAACACAGCCATCTCTAGTGGAGCAGAAGAACCCAGCTTTGACACTTTTATGTGCAGACGGAGTCTTACAGTTGTTTATACTGACACTTCCAGAATGTATTGTAAGATAGAGAAAGAGAGGGCTAAGCCTTTCAGTTTGACCAAACTAAATTTTTGCTTCTATTTAATCCCATGGGTAATTTATCAGGTCGTACTCCTATTCCTCCCATTTTTGTCTTACAGAAAGTGTGGCAAGATACTATCTCCTGTGCAATTTGGAACAAAGCTCTGATCAAGGCCAGGATATAAGGGCCAATGAAATTATGAGGTATATTCATTGTGCCAAGTGATGCAGAGCTTTGGAATTAAAAGACATGTTTATCAGACTTTAAAAGGTACTAATTCATACTTTTATGGCAGTCCTTCTTTGAAGTCGAGGTGAATTTTAATCAACTAAATATTAAATACAAACTGGCCAGAATCCATACCTCTTTTTATTCATCTTTCCACATAACTAAAATCAATCAAAATAATATAGCTGAAATGGTCAGGCAAAGTACAAGTCTAAAAAAATCGAACATTGTTGAGATTTTTTTGCAGACTAAACTGTGTAGGTTGTCAGCAGCCTTACAAAGCAGCGCAAAGAAATGAAAATGCCACACTTTCCACCATAATTGCGCATGTGTTTCACAGCTTATGCTCAGTAAAGTCAAACAGTGATTTCAACATTTCTTCAGAAAAAGGTGCAGACAAACTACATGATCCCGGCCTGTAACAAAATAACTTAATTGCAGTATTTCGTGGTGCATTTTGTGCGATTGAATAGGTTGCTAGTGGTCAGAGAAAGTGATATGCAAGAAAGTAAAGAGAACGCTTGAGAAATTAATTTGATCTGGCAATCACAGCCCTGTCCAGCACGATCGAATATATGACCTTTCTCGTTGTGGCATTCATACGGTGAACACTTTCGTGTTGTCAGTCTTCGACAAATTAAAGATGTACATGCCTTCCGTTACCGGTAAGAGCCGTTGCTTGAGGGAGCAGGAGCATGCCGGGGGCGGTGCCGGTGCCGGAATGGGAGGCGGTGAGGGGGGCGGCCGAGCCCGCCAGCAGCACCCTCCTGGCGCCTGGCGGGCATTACCGCTCTTGCTCGCCGGCCCGGAGCAGCTAAAGGGAGGAGGCCGAGCCGGGGCGGGACGGACCTCTGCCGTCTTCATCGCCCGCCTTCGCTTTCTCCGCGGAGTGCCGCAGGGAGAACGGGGCAGCTCCGTGGCGGGGCCCGGGAGCGCCGGGACGCCGCAGGCCCCGTCTGAACAGCCCTGGCTGCGGCGACTCGGGGTACGTCGGGGCCGCGGCCGCTGCGCTTGGGGCGCCCCGGCGTAGCGGGACGGGGCGCTCAGAGGGGCTCCGCGCCGTCACCGGCGCAGTCCGGGACGAATGCAGAGGGCGGCCGGCGCTGCAGCTCCTCCCGGGCACCTGGGTGTCGCACCGGTGACTCGTGGTGACTCGCCCGTCGGTAGCATGCTGGGCCCCCGAGAGCGGTGAATGCCAGACACTACTTGTTCCCAAAGTCATGGCGCAGAGAATAGTGCATACGGAAATTGGCCGGTCAGTTTTTAGATGCGTCTGCATCACAATAACTGTAATACACAGCACAAAATGTAAACCTAGTTTTCCAAAGATAAGTAGCATCCTTACTCTTTTAATAAGCTTAGCTATCTTGTTGGGTAGCTTCGTTTGTTGTAATTAATTCCCATTTGAAATCGGGATCTGGAATTTGGTGCTTTTTCTAGGAATACTGTCCAGTTTTGAAAATGGGGCATGGGGCTGCACTAAGACATGGAGAACCAGATTCAGGGTGCAAGAAATGAGAACGAGGAATAGTAGTCCTGCTTCTCGGTTCCCACAATTAGTGGTCTGCACTGGAGAGGAGTGTTTGGATGAAAATAAACTATGGTGTCAGCTTGCTATTGCAAATTCTGTAAGATAAAAGAAATCTGGAAAAATCCTCCAAATATGAAAAGGCACTATACCTTCATTTATTGGAAGCCTGGTCTTGGACATGTTTTGTTTGAAGCAAAAGGAAGCAAAGATTCATTTTGCCCTTTTGTTCTTTCTTAGACAAAGGTAGCCATGCCTTGTTCGTAGTTAATATTTAGACTCAGAAAAAAGGCTATCTGCCACCTGAGGAGAAATACTTAAATGAAGACATGTATATTATAAAGAAAGCAGGCTGTTTCTTTTCATAGCGTAATAAAGCTGGGAAAAGTGAGATTACAAATTTAACACAAAAAACAGGCAGTCAGCTTTAAAACACACACAGATTTGGCATTTACAAATTTGACCACCTGGACTCACCTTTCAATTTTGTCCTGTTCTGATTCATGCAAAAGTACTGAATTGCAAAAAACCAAGACTGGATGGATATTCTGGAGATAATCTAGTCCAACTTCCTATTTTAGACCAAGGCCAACTATTACCATTTGTTACTACTTAAAAAAAATAATTAAAAAATCCCACGTTTAAATGTTAGAAATGGCATAATTTTTAGAACTTCTTTAGGCTTACTTTTCAAATATTTTTGCTTATTTCTGTTTAGTCCTTAATTTACACCTACCTGCAGCTCATGAAAACAAACTCAATTCTGCTAAACTGTGAATATTATTAAGAAACAAATTATTTGCCATCAACTTTTTTTTCTGTCTGGAGAATATTATGATAGCCAAATCCTATGCCACCTTCTCACTAGATGCAGGGCTTAGTTTAGGCCATGCCAGTGTAGAATACAAGAATTACTTCATGCACACTACACACAAGTACAATACTTACTGTTTGCTCCTTTTTCTGTGGCAGCAGAATGACACTGACTCAGTTTCTGAGGCACTATGGCCCCCATTGCTTCATTTTACAGAAATACCATACAGCCCAGCAACTCTCTCCTGAATTTGTGCAGTCATTTATTTAGTAATTTATTTAATTTTATATAATATTGTTCTTACCTGCATTATACTTTGTCCATTTTCAGACCATTTAACAAAAACTGGCTTCTACTACTTCTAGTCCATCTCAATTTCAGATTGCTTTTGGATTAATAAGTGTACTTATTTTGCGACCAAAGTGATTAAAGGAAGCAGTGGACTAGGAACAACACATTGACATTTGAACCCTTACTCAAATGTACTTGTTTTGAACTGAGGATAATTAATTTCTGAGGATGAATACAAGTTTTTTACTTACCTTATTGAAACTTCATCACCACTATGCTTCCCTAGTTTGCTTGTAAGAATCCCATATAAATAGTGCTAAAAGCCTTACTGTAGTAGTTATTCTGCCACTTATGTCCTGTTGCTTGGACATAAGGTATCAGATTGATGTTACGCACCTTGTCTCTAGAGATCCGTGTTGGCTGTTATTTCCTCTCCTTGTGTTCTGGATACAAACCTAATTTATCTGAGGATTTGTTATGAAAGTTTTGAGGAATTTGAAAGGAATTTTGAGAAAATGACTGGCTCATCTGCCATTTTTAGTCTTCATTATCCGCCGTGAATTTTGTAAGGTAACTCTTAATGCTTCTAAGAAAACATTTGAATAATACAGCTTAATATACATCCCAAAGGAGTATCTTCTGAGATTTGAACTACCAGCCGCTAAAGCATCCCTCCTGTGTAGCAACTGCAAATATTTGTAGCCTGTTTAATATTCTTAACATCTATGTGCAAACTTGGATTTCACATTACACACAAAATTTGTAACATACTCATATTTACAGTGCTTCACTATGTACAACCATCAACTACAACCTTCAACTAAAACTGGTAGAAGAAGAGTTTCTTCCAGGCCAGGTACCATTTTTTCAGATTCTGTGGTTTTGATTCCACAACAAATTTTTAAATAAAATATACAAAATTCTCATCTATAAAATACAGTGAAGTGCAGAAATAAAAAAGAGAACTCGCAAAAGTTCTTAAATTAGACTTAAAAAAAAGTACTTAAATTAGACTATTCAAACTCAGTATTTTTTAGGCAAGAAGGTGAATGCCGGAAAGACAATACTGTCACAGTTATGCGCAAGGTTTCTTCGATAACCGTTTAGTTATATAAACACAAAGAAATTAATCAGATCTCACTCTCCTGTGATATCCAAGAAAGGACGTACCCGATGGTGGCTGTTCGGGGTACGCGGTGCTCGGTCCGTTCCGGAGCGCGAGCACAAGGCTGTTTTGTACCTCTGATGAGAAGGGGATCGGAAGGGCACCCGGGCCGACACTTCCCGCCCCCAAGCCGGCGTCCGATGCGGACCTCCGCCGCCCCCTGGCCTGCCATGTGCGCCGGGTCGCTGCATAGGCCCTCGAGCGAGCTCCGCGGACGGAAGACGCGAGGCTCTTTGTCTCCTGAGCCGTCGCGGAGAGGCCGAGCGGGCGGCGCAGGTCCGAGCCCACCCTTCCCGCTCCGGGGCGGTCTCGGTCCCCATCCTGCGGGGTCCCGGTGCCGGTGCCCCCCCCCCCCCCCCCCCGCGTCTCCCCGGCAACAGCGCGGGGCGGACGGGTCGCGCGCGCCAATCCGCGCGCTGCAAGATGGCGGCGGCGGGAAGTGCGTCTGGGTTGGGCGACGGGCGGGGGGCGTAGGGCCCGGCTGGGCTCGCAGCCTGTGCCGTCCTGCATGGAGCGCGGCGGGAGCAGCCAGCTGGACCCGGGCTTCTCGCAGCAGGACACGCCCCTCCTCATCGTGGAGGACTCGCAGCCCCAGGGCGCGGAGGCGGAGAGGGCTTGGCTCGGCGTGCTGGCCCGCCGGCTGCCGGCCCGGCGGAGCCCGAGCCCCGTGCTGGTGAGCGCCCGGCGTGCTGGCAGCACCACCCGGCCTTGCCCGGCCCGACGCGGCTCTGACACGGCCCCCGCCTCTGTCTTGCAGGACATCGTCTGCGGACCTGCCGGCAGCCGGGCGCCGCGGGGGCGACTCGCAGGTAGGGGCGGAGCGCGGGGTCACGGCGGGTTCGGGTACCGCGGTCGCGCTAACGACGCTGTGCTTGCAGAGCCCATGGAGAGCCCGGCCTGTTCGAGCGCCTCTGGACCGCGAGGGTCCGTCGCGGAGGAGTCTCCACCGCCCGACGGGGAGCGCAGGTACGTGGGGTGGGCCGGGCCGCGGGAGCCGCCATCCAGAGGCTCTCGGCCGCCGCCTCTCTGGCCTGCTGAAATCTCTCTCATGCTGAGGACTGGCGGACTTGGTGCTGTAGCAGCCGTGCTCGGCCCCGGCCTGGACGTTAGGTGCGGAGGGCTTGGAGAGCCTGGTCGGTGCCAAGTGGCGCCTCGGAACACAAGCCGCGGGGAGGTGGCCTTGCAGGACCCCCTGCGCGACGTTAGTGAGTCTCTCTGTTGCAGTGCCCTTGGAAAGGCCGGGGAACGAAGTGAAGGTGATGTTGAGGACTGTGCTTCTTCGCCGTGTGTAGAAGGTAACTTCCCCGTTTCAGGTCGGTTTTTTGGGTTTTGAATCAGATCGACCGTCTGTGCAGTTTTTCAGTTGAGCTGACTCACCTGTCTCACCAGGAGTAATTGTGCCAGTAGTAATAGGTCAGAAATTGGCATCCTTTTCTGGAAGTTGATTTGTATGTTCTGGTGTTTGAAAAAAAAAAAAAAACAAATGGTTAATTTATTATTAGAATTGATTTTCAAGACTGGAAGTGATTTAGAAGAGGCAGGGATGCATTTTGATCGTTAGGAAATGGAGCCTTATTATGAACTGGCATAATGGTTGTTATCATCAGAGGGTTTTTAGACACAGGCTGTGTATCATCAGGATTATTTTCTCTTCATGGAATGAAAGAAGAAGTTCCTAATAGCATTACATAAGCCCTTGCTGATTAATACAGATTTCTGTGTTAATGGCCACTGTCCCTGTTCTGTTACCATATTTTAATTATTGCAGCTGAGATCAGATCAGTTCATTTATTCAATGTTTCAGCAATAGCCTAAATACTTTGCATGTTAGAAGGGTATATATTGTAAAAGTGATAGATGGCTCTTGAAATTTTTGTTTTGTTTTGTATATTTGTTTATAATGGATGTCTCGTGTTAGATACAGGCATGTCACAGCTGCAGTTTGGAGTTCTAGAGCTGTCACAGAGCCAGGACTTTGAGAGCGATTTCATGCCCAATGAGGGAGATGCTAGGCATCAGCTTCACTCTGGACCTGCTGTCCTTTCTTCCAGACTTGTGAAGAACGAGTCTAAATATGGTAAGTGAAAATGATAATAGACATCTTCTTGCTTGTGTAGATTCTATCTAGTTTCTTTAAATTATAAATGTTACAGTTTTTTGACAGGAAATATGGTATTAATAGTTTTCAAAAATGAGTTCACAGCTCACTGGTAGTTGCAAAGAATTTTGTCCTCTCTTTCCTTTGGCTAATTCATTTGTTTTTTTGTACCTGTCCAAGTGCTATCACTTCTCTTTCCTAATTTGTTTTCAGAATATTTAGACAATCTGATACTGAATTCCCTCCCTGATAAAAACCTCATCCTGCTTTGGGTTTTTTGTTTGTTTGCTTGCTTGCTTCTTGTTATCATAGATAGTCAATTTTTTTTTTTTTTTTCATATAAGGCTTGCCGTGGTATTTGTGTAAATTACAGACTTACATTCCCTTATTTGTATATTAATCCGGGTGATGTGAGTAGCAAATATTTTTCTTTTATCTCTCCCTAGAACTTTGTGGGGGCAGCACAGAAACTGACTCCAGCACAGAAGCACATACTGCTTTGGAAAGCCAGGCAGAGAAGTCTGAAAGGTAAAACAGTTTGTCTTCTCTGTAGGTCTTTTGTGGACATTCTGGAAGCTGATTTGTGTCTTTTTTACTAGATTTTTAGATGTGGGAGAGCGTTCAAGGCAAAAGAGAAATGTAAAGAGAAAGATGATGTACTGCTGAGGCCTTTTTTGCAGCAGTGGTGACTAAGGAGTGCTCTCAGCATTCCTTGATGAGAAGACATCTGATGTCAAACTCCTAAACACAAAGATATTGATAGGTTTGTTTTTAAGGGCAAGTTCACTGAGTAATAAAGTATGCCAGTAATTTTTCTAAAATGGTATGACTGGAATATACTGGAAGCAATAATTCATTTTAAGTCACAGAAGTTATCTTGAAATAATTTAATCACTGTAGCATGGGCTTTGGCTGCACAGGAGAAATCTGGAGGCTAAGTGGTGGATATTCCAGGATGCTTTTGAGTATTTGCTATTGTAAGCTTTATGGTTTTAACTGTTTTTAGTGTGAAACTTCAGTTTGCTGAATGGTATTTATTCTATCTGGCATAAAATTTATATATTTAGCTTATCTTGTATTATCGTATTCTGCTGCAAAATGTTAAAGAGGTGAAATGAAATTCCTAGAATCTGCATTGAGTAGAATTCAGTAGAACAGTATGCATTCTATTTAAGGATCACTTTGATTGGTAGAAAACGTAAAAAACAATTCTGAAAGTGTAACTTATCAAGGATGAAAATGTTACTTTGTCAGGAGAAGTTGGTCTTCCTTCCTTTCTTCTTTTTTTTTCCCTGTGTTATACATGAGTGAATACCTTCTATCTGTTACTGATAGATTTTCTTTACAATGTTGTGGTCTTCATATTTTGAATTTCTCAGGTCAAAGACACTGTCTTGCATTTCCAGAACTCTGCAGGAAGCAGAAGAGCATACCAGAAAGAAAACTTCTGTCAGTGATGCCAGTAAAGCTGAGGAATCCCTTGGTTCTGGTGATGAGGAATCAGATATCTTGTCAACTCAGGAGGAGATGTTTCCTGAGAATCATGCAACAGGTAACAATGGGCAAGCAGAACCAAAGTGTCTACGCCAGAGATAGTTATAAACATCATACCTACTGATCTTTATAGACATGTAGTGTTTTAGGGTGTAGAGCGCCGTGATTATTCTTCATGTAATTTCTGCTGAAATTATGAGCCCTTTGGAAATGAAAGGCCACAACCTCATTCACTATAGCATGGAACAATGAATGGTTACTGGCTTGTTAAATACATTTAATTTCCTTTCTTTCTGTGCCCCTTGAAGAGTGAAACCAAAACCCAACTTTTACCCCCTTCTGAAACTAGTAATGTTCAGCCTTTGTAAGGACACACCAGTGTGGATAAGTAGTGTAGGCAAACCTTCCCCAGTGGTATCTATTATGGTCTGATCTTGTGAATGAACCTTCTATATCTAGAAGATTCAATAACAGCCTTCTCCTCATACTGAGTCAGTGGACAGTGCAAGGTGTCTTTTCTTGCAAGAACCTTGCCTATATTTGCATTCTAGTGCTGCATCAGGTGTGCCGATATTGAAGTCATTGGGGATTTTTTAAAAATTCCCAGGTAGGAAGACTTGTACAGTCTAAAATCTGTTCAAATTTTTCATTTTCATCTGAACTATTTTGTGTTCACATTTCACGTACTGAACTGTCACGTGCAGTGCTTCACCAGCTCTGAAAATCAGGATGTCGTTGCCTGTCTTGAGAAGGAGCTGTGCAATAGCATGAGTTTAATTCCTCAGAATTTCCTGATTGCTGATTTTTGACCATATTTCTATCTTTATTTCCTTTTGTTCAAAGCCACTGCAAGGAGTGGCTGTCCGATAACCAGGGTAGAAGAGGGAAGTTCTCTGGCATCCACCCCTGCCCGCAGTTTGCAAGTCCTGCAGCTCTCTGGACAGGCATTCCTTGTACAGGAGGGTCATTCCACGTAAGCAAAAAATCCCCAAACTCTTGCAAGAACTTCATTGCAGTAGTGCATTCCCCCTACTCTCTTCATTATTCAAGGACTTGTGCTTGATTTTAAGCCATCAGTGTTTTAATTTTGCACTATGAGAGGAGCATGGCCTTACTTTGCAATGAAATAAACTATTGGTGGCCATGTGATCCCTGACTGTTGCTAGTCTCTTATTGGTGAACACCTGACACTCGCCTTTCATGAGAAATTCGTGATTTCTCACGAATTCTCTACCAAGCTGGAGCTTGGTAGGAGAACTTAATGTACTTTTTAGTGAGGTGTGGTTTTCATTTCCATTTTTCCTTTTGGTCTGCAGTGTCTCTTCAGGCCTAATTATTCCTCCTCCTGTTTCCTTTGGACCCAATGCCCTTGTCCCCAGCAGTCCTACTGAACAGGAGCAAGCAAAAGGTAACATTTTTCTGCATACTGTCTGTGGTCGTGTTTCTGTGCACTGATTTAGTCATAGCTTGCAGCCTTTTCAAAATCTGTTAAAATTATGTTTAAAAAGTAAAGCAGGACCGAGAACAGTGAAAGAGTAGATGCAGGGAGCTCTGTATTTGTGACTGTTGTTTATGATTCTCTATATTCTCTATCTGCTTTTGATGTTTCCTGCATAGCTATCATAATAAAATTAGTACTGGTGACTTGTGCCCCTTCACTTGGAAGATGAGAGATGCTTTGTATGGCATACAGATTTCTGCTGGCAATTATCTTCCTTCCTTAGAGACAAGGCATTCTTGCTACAGGCAGAAACCTGTATTATACTATTAGAGCAATAGGAAGGAAAGATAAGAATCACAGAAGTTATTTTACCTTAATATAGGCAACTTCTACAGCATTTGTAAAACTTTTTATATGCCAAGTGTGTATCCTAAATTGTGATGCCTAAAGAGAAATTATTTGATGTAATACGTTGGTTGTTAAATATTTTCTCTAAGCACACATTTACCATCAGGGATAAGATATCCCTGCATGCAGACTTTTAGTATGTTACAAAATCAAATATTCCTTTCTGAGAGATTCCTATCGCAGAATGTGAAATACTGTTAGAACAGATATTTTGTTAGCTGGGGTCTGAACTTAATTGCATTTTAATAAAGATAGGAAAAGAGATACATCAGAAAACTGCTTTTTTATAAATTTCAGGCACTTTCTTCTAATTGTAGTTGTAGACCTGTAGTAAAATAGTCATATGAATTTGTAGCAAAACACTTGCTTCCCCCTTTGAAAGTAAAAATATGGAATATGGATGTTTTTGTTGATTTTTTTTTTTCTCCTACAAAAAGAGTGCCCCTGGAGACAAGATTTTAAAAAGTTGAATACACCACTGAAAACAAATCTTTTAATAGCATGTTGGAAACTTAGGTATAACATAAGAATTTAGTCCCAATATCTTTTCTGCTCTTTCAAACCAGATGAACAGATGGATATATCTATATCTGCAGAAGGAGGAGAACTGATGCAAAAGCAGAGAGGAGATATGCTGGTGGAGATGGCCCTCCCTCATATCCCTCCAAGACCTCTTGTTCAGCCACAGGCCTCAACTCCAGTGTCCCAGAGTGCCCCGACCTTCTTTCCTGGATCTTTACCTATACCATCACAACCAGAGTTCTCTCATGTAAGGGTTAATGTGTATAGCTTTTCTGAGGTTTTTATATGGCTGATGCAGAAGATATGTTTGAGTCTGCCTCTGTTCTTTTGTGTTGAGCTTCTCTACTAAGCTGATTCTCATGAACCTCCCTGTTCCCACCAGTCACAGTTCTGTATTAATCATGCTGTGTGGCGGTTTCTCCTGCAGAGAAAATGCAGAACAACTTAAGAGGGCATAGTGAGTTGCAGAACATAGAAGCTGTTGTCTTAGACTGTGCTGCCTTCTTATGCTGAACTGGGACTCCTTGCATCTCAAACTGCTTCATAAATTATTTTTTTATCAGGCAAGACCTTAGCATAATTCTTCGTGGAGAATGGGAAGCTGTTCCATAATAAAGCATTTTTATTCTCCTACAAGGCTAGAATTTATTTAGTCCATTTTTCAAGTTGCTTATTCTTGCTATCTGTTGTTTCCTGTATGAATTTTGATTCTGGAAATTATAACTCTTCAAAAGGATTTAACAGACAGTTTGTGTTTATAACTTAATATTATGAATGTCACGAACTTGCTAGAAACTTCACTAGGTGAAACAGTGCTTCTCCTTAGCTGAAACTACCATTTGTGTTAATATAATAGATATCACAAAAAATCTTTCCAGAGTCCTCGGTTGTTCAAGTAAAGATAGCTACTAATTTTCCATATTTGCCCTGTATTTTGTGATGTGTTTGTGAAAGATACAAAAGATTGTATCTGACTTTGCCACAGATGTATTAAATAGTAATGTGTTGTGAGAATTTTTCTCAGCAAAACCAGGTCAATCATGGCAAATATAAATGTGTGGGGGGAAAAAAGTTTTGAATGTTTGTTTGTTTGTTTTTGTTTTCATTAGTTGTTTTTTAATCTGTGGTTTTGTGCTAAACTTGCTCTGATCCATAATCCAATGTAATTTTTTAGGAATAATAAACAAATAGTCCTACTTGGGATGCCCTAATACTCCATGTCCCACTTTTTTCATTTTAGGATATCTTTGTTCCAACTCAGAGTCCAGAGGAGAAGCCTGAAGGAGAAGAAAAAACTGCTGCTTTAACCCCTTTATGCTTACCAGGAGATCTCTCTGGATCCACAGATGCTTTGTCAAAGGTTTCTACTGATGACTTTGTGTCACAGCCTCCTGAGTCCTGTAAACTGATGCTTTCTGCAAGTGCATGTAGCCAGCCCATGAATACAGACGTCAGTTCAGGCTCTCTGAACACAGGCCAAGACAGTGAGACCTCACAGGTGGAGATGATTTCTGAATGCAAGGCCTCAGACTCAAGACTCTGTTCTGTGGAGAATGGTAAAATAAAAGTGAATACAGGTGATCAAGCACCCTCTGAAAACTGTGAAAAAGCAAAAAAGGAGGATGTAAAGACTACAGGAATGCCTGTAGGACAATTTGTTAGTGCAGGTGTTGCAGGAGATGGGCCATTAGCCCCTACAGTTCATCATGAGTGTATTTCTGGAAGTCAGGCTGCTGCAGATCAGTCTGGTCTGCCTGAGATTTTATCATATGCTCGAGAGACTTCCAAACCTGAGGCAGTTCCTGAGACTCAGTGTGAAGAACAAGAAGAGAAACTGCAAGTAAAAGAGAAGCAAATAAAGGAAGATAGGTCTCTTGTTAATATAACATTTTCTCATAGGTTTATTCTTGAAAGGGAAGGACAGTGTCACAAAGATACAGAAGTGAATGATTCTTGTAAAAATGGCAAAAATGTAGCCCAGGAATCAGAAAAGATTGGACCAGAATGTCAGGGAAAAGAAGCTTCGAAAGGTTGTACTTTTGATGCTGGGGAGGCAAAGAACATGGATAAACTGTCTTTGAAGGCTGTTGCAGAAAACATGGCAAAGCTCAATGAAGTTTTAACTAAGCCTTCTGTAGGGGAGTTACTGGAGCCGCACAATTTGCATCCAAAATTAAAGAGTGGTGTCCAGTCAGAAGTGGCATTGTGTGCCAAAAAACATCCCAATTGTTCAGCATTGAGACAGGTAATGATAGTAAGCAATCAGCCATCACTTCAAGAGAGAGGGGTTGAAACGCGAGTGGTTCAGCACAAGAATCAGGTGCCAAAGAATATGGAGGATACTGTTATTATAAGGAATCTGGAGCAAGAAGAACAAATGCAGCCACAGGAGAAGACAACTTCTAAATCCCCCAGTCCTTCTAGTGGTAAGTGAATTCAGGTTAGTAAGTTTTGAATTGACATTTTGAATAATGTTAAGGACACCTGTACACAATCCTCAGTGTTTTCAAGGAGCACTGCTATTGTATGCAAGTTGAGCAGTCTCTCTTAAGAGCAGCTCTACACCTTATTTTGTTATATGCAGAACATGATTTTGCTGTTTTCCCCTGTGTTTAATTCCTGTTCTGACTCCACTACTTTATGGTAGAAATGCAGGGCAGCTTGAATAACTTAAAATGTGACCTTGGCAATGTTCAAGTACTTTTGTGACTTCTCCCCTACTCAAGAAGCAACAATAGCAGTGTCCTTGAAAGGAGCAGGGTGTATGGAAGTCAGTACTTTGCCTCTTGTAGGTCTCCTTATTTTCTTTTTCCTTTTCTTCATTCTCAGAGGAGAATTTACTTTGTGGGGGTTTATGGAGCAATTTTAAGCTAGAAACTAGTATAACAAATTTTTCTTGAGATTTTTTTTTAAAGTAGAAGGGCTTTTCACTCGCACGCAAGCTAGGGCTCAGCACGTATTGTCATGACCCATTGAACTAATTTAACATGTTGTGTGTCATTATACAAGATGTGGGATACTACACCTGTTTTGTGGAGCTTTCACCTCTTAGCTGCCTTCATTTTTAAACACAGTTCTCTAGTCCTTAAATAAGAATGAATGAAGAACGATTTTAGTGTCAGAACATGTATTTCCCCTCTTTGAAGTCTGTTAGGAAAAGGAAAAGACTGTAGGACCTCAAATATTATTTAATATTAAGTTGAATGATGAAGTATTTGCTGCATTATTCTTAATTTCCTTTAACTGAAAGAAGAAAAAAATAGCTTTACTATACTGAAAATAATGCTTTGAGGGGATCTAGTCAAAATATTGGTCAGGAAGTTCAAAGGTATTCTGACTCCATTGCGTTTTGTGATCTAAGATGAACTTCCTTGTGAACAGGTCCCCGGCATTTGGGACTGCACGTTTTTTAAGACGATTTGGCATAGTCAGGAGAACAGTACTAGTCTTCAAACTTAAGAACAGTATGGGTTTTATTAAATACAACAGTGAGTTTGGCAGTACGCTGCTGAAATGGTGATAAAGATAAATAGCTGCAGTTACATAACAAGGTTAAATGTCAGGTTCCACTTCAGTATGGTCTTTCACAATATTAATAATCCAAAACTTCCTTTTTAAGAAAACATAAACAAAATTGTATTTGACTTCAGATAATATTTTGCTTCTCCTACTGTACTCAAAATATTTTGGTTTTTTTCTTAGACAAATCTAAATGCAATTTAAACACATCACAGTTGGCTGGGTTTACTTTTGAAAGAGAACTGTAAGCCATTGTTTAAAGAAAATTAATTCAAAAATTAATGCTCGTTTGTGCTTTATGCATTTGTATTATGCTAAAGGGCTGATCAGTGTTAGGAGAGAGTTCAGGCTTTTGACATATTCTACCTAATTGCCTTCAGACTTGTGAAGCATGGTGGAAAAGCGTGTAGAGTGGTATTTGCTTTACTACCATCACTCAGTCCTTAAGGTATGAGGAGCTGTAGAGCATCCCTCTACTCTTAAAGCAGCTTTGTTATCATAATAATTATATTCATAATAAATATTGTAGGAGTCTAATCCATTATCAACAAATTATGAAGCATAAATCAGTAAGCAAAAACTTTGGGTGAGGGCTTGCCAGTTGAGTAAGTTGAGGCTGGACCCTGCAGTGACCCCTGGGGACACCACTACCAACTAGATTCTGCACCACTGATCACAGCCCTCTGAGCTCTGTCATTCAGCCAGTTCTCAACTGGCCTTGCTGTCCGTTCATCCAAACCACATTTCCCGGGCTTACCTATGTGAATGTTTCAGGAGACAATGTCAGAAATCTTCCTGAAGGCGGTGTAGACATCATGCACTGCTCTCTTCTCATCTACCCTGCTAGTCATTCCATCACTGAAGGCAAACTGATGGGTCAAGCATGATTGCCCCTTGGTCGATCCATGCTGACTACTCCTGATAACCTTCTCCTCCGTGTGCTTAGTGATGACAACCAGGATGAGTTGTGCCATCTTCTTTCTGTGAACGGAGGCCTAACGGTGGCCTGTAGTTCACTGAGTCCTCCTTCTTGCCCTTTTTGGAGATTGGAGTGACACTGACTTTCTTTCTGTCGTCGGGTATCTCTCCTGTACTCCCATAACCGTTCAAAGATAAGTGAGCATGGCTTAGCAGTAACATCTGCCAGCTCCCATAGCACTCACAGGTGCATTCTATCAGGGCCCAGATATTTGTGGGTGTCAGATTTGTTTTCATAATCTCTGACTTGATCCTCCTTGACCGAGGGGAAGCCTTCCTTTCTCTATACTTCATTTCTTGCCTCCAGGATCTGGGTTTCTGGGCTACTGGCCGTATTAGTAAAGACCAAAGCAAAGCAGGTATTCAGTAACTCCGCCTTTTCTGTATTCTTCATCACAATGGCATCCACCACAATCAGCAGCGAACCCACGTTTTCCTTAGGCTTCCTTTTGCTATTGATGTTCTTGAAGAAACCCTTCTTGTTGTCTTTGACATCCCTTGCCATGTTCAATTCCAAATGGACCCAAAACTGTTACAGCCTGATGGTCATAAGAACATAAGAAAAGTTTATTACTTTTGATTAACTGTTTTCATTGATAGAACAGTTGAGACAGTAATGTGAATGAAAACATTTCAACTTTGAGGTGAGGCATTCACATCTTTTTCAGTTCTTGTGAAAGCTTGTTGGTATTCTCTCTCATGGTATCCCTTGGTATAGTTATTAGATTATGCCATTGGTCATCACTTGTGCTGGGTGATCATTTCATAAATTCTTTTGATCATTTGTTACCCTAACAAAGCCTGCCAGATTTGTATTTACAGTTTAGAATTAATTGTGGTAGCTGAATCAATCAATATTCAATGGACTTGCTTCAGTTTTTAAATAAAACATTTTTAGATTGGAGATATGCTCTAGGCCATGATATGGCAGGCATTCATAAGCTGTTCATGAGGAGGGGTGGTTTGCCTTCCAGTGCGTGAATACCATTGTGCTAGAAGTTACCTACCCACTGCAAAAATACGCTGAAGTTCTTGAGTTGGTCTTCAGGATGTTGCAGTTGCTCAACCATGTCTTTAAAGCTTGTGATAGCTGGAGACATAGTGGTTTTCAGAGTTTTCAAACAGATGATATGTAACTGTTTGCTAACTGGGCATTTTTCTGTGAGAGGATTATGCAGATTACTTCTCTATGATGTTGAAAGTTTGCAAATAAATGCATGGGATGAGGCAAAAGGAAAAAGTATTTTCCTAGGTTTTTGATTTATTTTATTTGTTAAATCTTGCAACATCTGCACATAGTAAATCCACCAAGGAATGGTTTCCTTGATGGGATAGGCCACCTCAGCCATCATTCTGTGTAAGTTTTAGGTTATCAATTCAGGCAACATGTAGCTCTGCCAATTCATTTCTGTCCTAACCGTCATTTCCGTTTTTGACCTCATCTCCCTTTTCTGTGGAAAATCCTGAGGGTCTCTGAAGCAAAGCTGCATTCTGTAGAAGTCCTATTCATGTCAGGATATTTAGTCTCCCTTTTATCTAGCACCTGGGAACAGCTGCATCAAGTTGACCACAGTCCATATTTTCACTGAGAGAGATTTTCTACATAAAATGTGAGGAATATCAGTTAGAGCAGCTGTTTGGGGGGGTTTTGTACAGCACCAGCGTTATGGTTTTCTATATTTCCACAGCACAGTGAACCTGTGCTTTTGATATTTGAACTAAAGTAGACCCTTGAAATTACTAATTCTGGTGCTCTGTGTCTTTTAGGAACCCTGTTTCATTTTACTTTGCCGAAGGAGGGTGATGTCATTCAGTCCTTAACTAGTATAACACCACCTCTTACTGGCCATCTCAAAATGGGACCCAGGAGACACAGCACACCAATTGGTGAGTTTGACCCAAATGGCTCTGTTGTGCAATGAAAGCCTGGAAGCTTTTGATTCTTGGTGCAGCATCTAAGAGGATAACTCAAACTTACCTTGGCAAAAAACATTGGTAGATTCCCATTCTCTGGGGAGGGCTTATCCTTTCCTCACAGTTTCCTTGTCGTGTTTTCTCAGTCTCTGGCGAAGGTGTTTGCTCCCTGAGTACAGGGTGATAATGGAGCATGTCTTCCTTGCACTCACAGTGGTCCTGCGTACAACTCCATCAAAGAATGTAAAAGAGCCTTCTGAGTAGCAAAAGAGCTTAGACTACAAGAAGATTGCTTCCAGTATTCATCATCTTTTATCAGGACTTTCTCTGCTAGGTTCACGAAACAGCACCCTGCAAGTGCTAGATGAACAGAGGTCTGTTCTGCTTGGGTAGTAGTAAATTATTCTGTCACAAACTGAGGGTAGTACCTCTGCTACAGAACTTTCGTACCTCAGATCTCTTGAAAGGAATTTCCACTACCTGTGGCATTACTAATAATTCAGGTGGTGAAGGTCTTCAAACTAAAACTAGGACCTCAACCGCAGCAATTTGAATGACAGTAGCTACTTCTTTTTTCTTGTTTTTGTTTTTATGTTTTCAGTGGATGATACTTGCCCAGACAGCACTATAGCAACCAGTGATGTTACAGCAGAGGGCACAATGGGGACGAACAATGTCACCGTGGAAAGTGCAGTGGTATCAGCAGACGTGTCAGAAGTGTGTGAGAAAGGAGAGTCTGGTGTGATTCCTGAGTCAGAGGCAAAACTTTCGTTGCGAATGAACCCTGTTACCCCTGTGAATGATGGGAGTGAGGAGTCCTTGCCATTCAGCTTGGAAAGTAAGAGGATGAAACCTGAAGGGTATAGGTCCTACTGGATCTCAGCCCTAACTCAAAACCTCTCTGTGGCTTTTGCCAAGACACTCTCTGAGTTCCTGTAATTTTTCTCATTTTTCTTTTTGGGCAGTGTCACTTAAATTTGTTTCTCTGTTTCTGCAATGCTCTAAGCAAGGATGAAGTAAGAGGAGAGGCCTCTGTTGTGAGGAAAGGTATTTCCAGCAGACTACAAATTCTGATGTATAGGGGCAGTGGTACACAGAACAGGAAGTGAAGTTTAATTGTGTTGGGAGGGGGAAAAAAAAATATTTATATATGTATGCATAAAAGAAAATACAATCATAGAATGGTTTGGGTTGGAAGGGACCTTAGAGACCATCTAGTCCAAACACCCCCTGCCATGGGCAGGGGCACCTTCCACTAGGCCAGGTTGTTCCTATCTCCATCCAGCCTGGCCTTGGACAGTTCCAGAGTTGGGGCAGCCACAGCTTCTCCAGGCAGCACGTGAAAGTGCATCACCACCCTCACAGGGAAGAATTTCTTCCTAATGTCTAATCTAATCTCTTGTCTCTTAATTTAAAACTGTTTCCCCTTGTCCTATTACTATCTGCCCATAGAAGAAGTCTCTCTCCCTTTTATTTTTTTTTTTTTAAATAAGCCCCCTTTATTGAAAGGCCACAGTGAGGTATCTCTGGAGCCTTTTCTTCTCCAGAATGAAGAAGCCCAGCTTTCTCAGCCTGTCTGTGTAGAAGGGATTCTCCAGTCCTCTCATCATCTTTGTTGATTCCTCTGGATCTGTCCTTAATCTGGACAAAAAAAGTTCAACTGGATTTTAATCAGAACAGTGGCATTCAGTCTAATAGTCTAAAACTTGTAGAAACTTAGGTCTATTCTGAGAAGTTGGACGGGGAACCCCATGTCCAGTGTTACTCAGCCTCTCTTCACTGAATGTATGGAGCTGGGAAAGGTCAGGAGAGTCTTTTTAGATGATGCCAAAATCATTCTTCCCTTCCTTGTTTCAGAGCCTGCAGCCAGTGACAGGAAAGATGGATCCTCTGCTGCTGCTGAGGCTGCTGCCAGGTAACTGGGCTTCTTGCTGGGCAGATTTAATACAAAGGTCTGGGTAGATCCTTTTTCTACGCATCATCAAGGGCATGGGAAAAGAATTAGAAGGAGACACAGAAGCAAGGAACATTTTAGTAGCAGACATGATATTAACTCCTTAGCTCTTGCAGCAGGTTTTAATTACATAGGCTAAGTGGGAACCGCACCTGTTTGTTCATTACGGGCTTTGTGTTTTCTACTAATGTCAGCATTTTGCCTCAGTTTGATTGTAGTCAAAGCCAGAAATTCATGTCTTGTACAGTCCAGAATGCAAGTCTGCCTTATCCATCTCTAAAATTTCAAAATTTTTTAAAAATTTCTTTTCTGGTGCAATTTTCTGGAAAGAAACACTGAGAAGTCCTGAAAGAGAATGGTCTTTTTGGTATAAAGCTGATAGAAACATAATCAGTTCATGGATATACAGAAATCAGAGGTTAACATATTAACCGAAACATTGAGTTATTCCCTTGGTCTTTTGATCTGTATGTATCTATCTTGCCTCACATGTAGTGTCTAGCATTGCTTGATTTACCTTGCTGGAAGTAATGTTTGTAAGTACTAAGAGGAATCTCAGTAGGAAGAGAGTGACCTGTAGTTATCCAAGTGAAGCATAGTGGTTTGAAGTACTGAGAAGACTTAGGAATAAACTCAGTATCTCTTGTTACAGGCTTGCTTCCTAGATGGTAATCATGCCTCAGTGCTGAGTGGTAGTCATTTCTCACTGGTTGAGGATGGGTTACCATTGTAGGTATGGGATGAACATGAACTCTCAGGGTATGCTTTATGACTCATTCCCAGTATTTTTGTGGTGTCATGAAATTCCTGAGAAGTAAGCCATAAAGGGTCTAACTGCATCTCCTGGTGGGTACCAGAGGCAGTAGATGCTGAAACTCCTGATGGTGCTGCAGTTTTCCACACGACGTTTTCTGGAATTGTTCCATTGCTCTTGGCTGTTAGGGTGTCTGCAGAAATGCTTGTGCAATTGCAGCTTCTTTCTTGATCTTTGAGACAGATCATCTCACTCATTCTGTGGCTGTGTAGGTCAACAAACTCAATACTCTTTGTTGTTTTCATAAGGATCTAGAGAATTCTTGTTTTGCTGTATGAGGGTTTTTCTCACTTCCTGATGGATTTTTGTTTGTTTGTTTGTTTGTTTTATATCTGCCCTGCTAGCTCCCAGAGAGCATCATCTGTGTTTAGTCGTGTCTGTGAAGTTCGTCGAGAGGATGAGGCCAGACGTCACAGTCTTTCCACTTCTCCATTTAGGTAACTCCTCACAGTCTTTGCCTGCCAGTCCTGGTTGGATTTATATCCATATGTGCATTTTCTACATCAAAGAAATTGCACTAAGCCATTTTCTTTGGGTGACTTAGAAGGCTGGGGAGAATGGGTAAGTATACTAAATCTGTATGTTTGTGTCTCATATGACTATCAGGCTTACCTTTCGACTGAGCAGCCATATGATTCCAGAAGACTGATATGTTTCAGTGAAGTCTTGGGTCTGAGAAAATTGAGATCATATTTAAGGCTGTTTAAATACCTTTTCTGTCTCTTCTTCTAAGATCTTCTGACCAGTTTTGTTTGTTTGTTGTTGCTGCTGTTATGGTGATGAGGGTGCCGCCTGGAGAACTAGAAGTAGAAATCTGCTTCTTCAGTGTTTTCCATTCTATCTTTAGATGGGACAGTGAGGTCTTGGTCTATACAGAAAGAGTAACCTAAGTTTCAACAGTTACATTAAAGACTACAATGAATACAGAGTTCCAGCACTGTGTGAGGCACAGCCAGAAGGGAAGACAGTCACTCCTCAAAATCCTCAAGTACCCAAGGGAAGCCACATACATACTTCTAGTTGGACTCAGTATAGTGTCCCATATAGTACCTGGCAGAGGCAGTACTTAGAGCAGAGCAGACAAATTCTAATGAAAACATTAGATGGCATTTGTGTTTATGCTGCTGGGTCTTCTTGCTACATCTGATTATCAGTTTCAAGCCAATCAAGCACTGGAGCAGTCTGAAGTAACTTCAGTCTCGAAGGCATGCTTCTGGAAAGTTGTGTAGTTGGTCCCTAATGTGGAGTGTAGCAAGAAATGTATTTCAAAAAGCACTTAGTTCTATACAGTGTCAGCCATGTTATACTACCCTGTGTATCACTTTTTATTATTATTTTATTTTTTATTATTTGAACTCTGAGTTCTGTGCAGCTGTAAGAAGCAACTGAGTGACTGCCAAGGTGGTTTTTGTTTTTTTTTTAAACTGCTTTTACTTGAGTGGCAGCATATTGGTTGTCTTGTTTTCTTAATCAATAGTTTTGATCTGTGTGTAACTGGTTTGCAGGGGGGATCTGTTCATTTTTCCTGGCACACAAGAAGATACTAAATTACATACAAATCCCAGTGATGGGCAGTACCAGCAACAGAAGGCAGATGACAGTCATGGACAGATCTTAATTCCTCAGAGGATGCAGCAGGACTGCCATCAACAGTCTTCTGGTGCAGAGGATGGCGACTCTATGGAGACTGATGTTGTAAGCACTCAGGCAGAAGACGGGAGAAGAATGCAGAGAAAACAAAGTAAGGCTGTTAATATTGATCAAAGTCAAGAGAAGTGGGAAAACATCAAGAATAAAGGGATCCAAACTACAGCAGACTGTCTTTTTACCCCAACAACTGTTACAACAGCAACACAAACAGAAGAAATCTGTAGACAGGTGGAAATGGGAACCAGTATGTCTGGGCAAAGACCTGGGCAACAAGATGTGAATATTCAAACCGACGAGAGTGGGGAGAAGCTTGTCAACACCTCTGGAGATGACATGGACTCTTTGCACAGTCAGGTGGGATGAGGGCTGCCTGTAATAACTGCTTTAGGACAGTAAAGTATCCCTTCAGCCAGTAAGTTCATTAACAGTTGGTTCTCTGTTGAAAAAAGACCAAGGACCACTTTATAGTGTTAATGTCACAAGTTGTCCTGAACCAACTGCTAAGGTAGCAATACTCACTGGGCAGCATAAATTTGGGAAGTAAATGTCTCCATATATATTTTCTGGAAAAATGTGACAAGTTTTAATTGGTTGGTTGATTGTTTTTATTTGGGGTTGGGTGGTTTTTTTGGGTGCAGATATAATTAACACTGTAAAATTTTTTTCACTTTTTATTGGCTGGAGATAGGAGTTGCATGAAATTTTGAGTGAAGGGTTTGATGCTTTCTGTTTTGCATCAACCAACTTCTGATGGCTTGTTCTCTCATTCCATCTGATGTCAATGGATAATCACATTAAGGGAGAACTACTCCAGAGAAACATTCTAACAAGATGAATAACTACAAATTAGTATTTCGGAAAGTACTGCAGACTCAAAAACCCGCACTGATTGGCTGTTAGAGTTTGTATATTTTTTTTATCAACAGAAAGACTAGAAAAATTATTTTTTTACTAAACCTGATTTAAGATTAATGTATCCTGTGGGAAAGAGGAGATTAACAGGGCCGTAAAAAGGCAGTGCAAGATTGATGTGATATCAAAGAGTACTCAAAGAGTATCAGAAGCCACACTAAACAAGTTTGCTGTTTCCTTCTTGGACTGCTGTGATTTTTCTTCCTCTACTTGTCAGCAAAATGGGTTCAGTTCTCCTTTGTTTAGGGTTTCTTGTGTTGTTGCATTAATTTGTAACAAGATGCTTAAAGGTTCCCTATCCCTGTACTTTAACATGGTATGAAGAAACTGTACTGCAGAGGTAGCCCTAGTCAGAAATAGTTTGTTTTTTGTTGTGGTCTGTTTTGTTTTTACTGTATCCTCTTTATTGCAGGGAGAGGAGGAATTTAACTTTCTTCATCCACCCAAAGGCCGCATTCAGCATCGCCACGTGCGAACCATTCGAGAAGTGCGCACTGTTGTTACGCGTGTTATAACAGATGTTTACTACAACAATGGTGCAGAGGTGGAAAGAAAGGTAGTTGAGGTAAATTCCTGTTTTCATGGTTAAATGGAATGAGATTTTCGCTGAAAAATAGAAGTAGTTAAAGTGAGAATGTGTTATGCCTGCAGAAAACAAGTTGAATGAAGAAATCTGTTTGCTGTGATGACAGGGCTTTCTTCATGAGTGAACTTACAGGCCATTTAATGAATGGCAAAAGCTGTGGTTTTGATGCTGGTACATTTCATGCCATGTGTTCTGAAGACATTCAATTCCCAAAGAACTCAACAAAAGACTTAACTATGTGCATCCAATTATTTTAAAAGTCTTGGAGTTTTGGCAGAACAGAGATATTTCAAAATGAGCAGAAATTGGATTAGGAAGCAATAATCACTTCTGCCTGTAAAACTGAACTATGTAAGATAGTTTACCCTGTTTCACAGTTTAATGTAATTTTTAACCAGAATCTTTGGAGTCCTGTGTACCAGATTCTGTAAGAGGTCTTCAAAAATCAACTTAAAACTGAAGAGCAAATCAGCCTTTTATTAGTACACTTGTGTAGTGTATGTACATACTTGTAGTATGTACATTCATTAATTGGAGAGTCTTTAGAGAATCACGAAAGATAGCTGAGAAATGCTGATTTGATGGGCACAGTAATCACATCAGCCTGCTAGCAATAAAATGTGACTGCTATTCTATAAAGGTAAATAACCTGAGAGTCTTGTGCTGTGTAGTCACAGTGAGTAATGACACAAAAGATTAACTAGTTCAATACTTTTACAACTGATGCTACACATGAAATTCCTTATTGTAACATAAAAATGAGGAATTAAGTGTCCTGAAATATGCTTACGTAGTTTGGGTAATCGCAATCATATAACCATTTCAACTTTATCTACCAACACTGGATATCACTATTTTGTAGATGCATGTTTTTATATCCATAAAGCTTTAATAACTCCAGATGACAAGCCGTCTGAAACTGATCTTAGATTATAAGCGACCAAAGACTCCTAGTGTCTCATGTATTTGTTGCAGTCTTACACTCTGGAAGGGTGGGAATTATTCCGAGCCAGACCAGTTGGATACCAAGCCAAGCTTTGCCCTGTTGCTATGGAAACTTCCCTGTCCGACCATCCAGGAGCCACTCCGGCAGTCACAACTGAACCACCTGAGCTGGGTCTGAGGCCTCTTCACGGTGGACAGCTCCAGTGAGCTGATGGGTGCCCTGCTTGAGTCCCTACACACCCCACTCTCACACAATTGTATCAGGTTTCCTCACTGTCTGGACACAAGGTTTTCCATGGCAGAGTCTCAGATATCTGGATCCTTAAAATAATTTAATCTTGTTGCAATAACTAAATAACAAAATAACAGCTTGAGCTAGTGCCTCCACCGAGAGACTTCGAACAAAGGGCGCCCTGGGCTTTTATACCCTTACAGTCTAAGCTGGAAAAGTGTGGCAAAGGCTGGGGGTCTTCTGTTCCTGCTGTGCCTCCAAGTGGCCAGATTCCACAGCCTTTTGCCTGGGGCTCTCGCCCCCCAGAGCTCAACATGCAGCTCGCACTTTCAGCCCTGCGCTACCTTCACTGAATGCATTCCTCGGTACTGATGACTGAGTTCTCAATATGACTTTTTGATATAGAGCAGCTGCAGGCCTGTAGTGAGAGATGCACTGTCTGCCATGGATTAGCTCCGACTGAAATCTGTGTTTCTGTCATCAGCTTCACGAATGTGGTCCCAGCTTGTCTGCACTTTGGACTGCACATGGACTGGTGTTGTAAAGCATCTAGCACTTGCATCATCTTAGACAAACCTGTTTGTTTCTTTTAAGGAATCTGAGGAGCCTGTAGTGGAGTGCCAGGAATGTGAGACAGACATGTCCTCCTCTAGAACTGCAGGGGGCTCATCGCTGACCTCAGGGGACCTTGGTGACGTCAGCTCCATCTCATCTAAGGCCTCAAGTCTTCACCGTACATCCAGTGGAGGAAGCAGTGGTCACTCTGCCATGCACAGCAGCAGCAGCAGCTCAGGGCGAGGAATTGGAGCTGTCAAAGGGAAAGTGTGTGCGACAGAAACTGGAGAATTTGCTTTACCCATTGGCAGAGGTGTCTTAGGAAAACTGAGGTAAGTGCAGAGTCCTGGGAAAAGAGGAAGAGATGTTTTGCAGAAATGAGCATCTGGCTTGTGAGTGTGAAGCAGGGTAGACCTAAATCAAAAGTTTTCTGAGAAAGATCTGGCTTGATGAACAGAAATAAGGAGATAGTATTTGCTTTTGCATCTGTTCTTCCTAAAGAAGTAGCTTGTTTCCTTGTGAGGTATTGCTTTGCATTTTTGCGGCAAAGAGACAAACTGTGATATGATCAAGAAAATAGGAGGATCCTAGTGAGCTGGCTTGTCTTCTCAAAACAGTTAACTCATAAATTCTCTAGCCCTAGGAAAGGAGCTGGGCAGCCTGCATCGCCACTCAGAGTTAGCCAGACAGGTGCACTGCCTTGTGAGGAAGAGGAGGACTCTATGCCTGGCACTCGTCCGGTTGGCAGGGCACCTGTGACACTTCGTGGACGAGGAAGAAGAGGACGCCCACCATCTCGAACTACAGGAACAAGGTACCCTGGAAAAAGAAGACTGTAATAAATTAATTGAAAGAAAGAGAATGGGGACCTTCTGTCTTAATGTCCTAGAGGAAAAGGAGTACTGAGTATTTCAGAAGTTAGTTTTTAGTGATACCATGTAGCAGCTGCAAGCACCTCACCTGAATATTTTATATTTAGTAATTGTTTTTTCAGATCCTTCTGGGAATGCTTTTTGTCTTTTTGTTTTTTTTCCTCCCCTATCTGGGTCTGCTTTTTTCTACAGAGATTTAGCTGGACTGCCAGGTATGGAGGATCTCTCAACTACAGCATCACCTGAGGAGAAATCATTTACTCGTTCAGTTCGCCTGCCAGAGGGAGGAGAGAAATCTGACACTTCTGCTTTCTGTGCCTTACGTCGAAGTGACTCTCCAGAAATCCCTTTACAAGTGGTGACTGGTCCTTTGGACTGTGCAGACTCATCCACTGGGAGCAGCTTTGTGGGCCTCAGAGTTGTAGCAAAGTGGTCCTCAAATGGGTACTTTTATTCTGGGATGATTACCCGAGATGTTGGAGCTGGAAAGTACAAGCTGCTCTTTGATGATGGGTATGAGTGTGATGTGCTAGGAAAAGATATTTTGCTCTGTGATCCTATCCCACTGGAGACAGAGGTGACTGCACTCTCTGAGGATGAGTACTTCAGTGCAGGTAAGAGCAGTGCTTGAGTTTCATCCTTGATTTTCTGAGTTGCTGAATGTAGTAGGAAATGGGTGCTTGCTCTGGGAGGATGAGAAGCCTGGGTATGGTTGGCTAGCAGCTGTTACTTGGTGTCTTGTCAGGTGTGGTGAAGGGACACCGGAAAGAGTCTGGAGAACTATACTACTGCATTGAAAAAGAAGGCCAGAGGAAGTGGTACAAACGAAAGGCTGTTATCCTGTCTCTGGAACAAGGAAATAAGCTCCGGGAGCAGTTTGGGCTAGGTCCTTATGAACCTGTCACCCCCCTGACCAAAGCAGCTGACATCAGTCTTGGTAAGGAAGGGTGCTATTGAGCTGCTGACTGCTGTTCTATGTCTTGTGCCTTTGAGGTAACTAGTACCTGATCAGAATTGTCAGTGTTAAAATGTTTCTGGGTATTCAGTGATGCTTTTGATACCTTAGAGTGGGTTCTTTGAGATCCTTTTATTGTTTGGCATCAGAGACCTAGTGGTATTGACTGGCTTGTGGAAGGTGGTCTGCTTCAAGGACAGTGATGCTTGCTGGACTTATATACACTTGGTGGATGGCTGCTTTGATACAAAGTCCCAGCAGTACTAGGAGAAAAATAGGCAAGCAGAGTACAGGGCTTGAGAAGAAAGATATAGTCTTTTCTTGCTTTCCCCTGTCAGAGGATAGTGGTGTGTATCTTCTAGGTACTATTGAGCTCAGCCACTTGTGTACAGATAGGTAGGGTGAAAACTTGTAGACTTTGTTGACAGCCCATGACTAATCCCTGCATATTGTATTACAGATAATCTGGTGGAGGGGAAGAGAAAGCGACGTAACCTTGGCTCTCCCAGCACTTCCAGCAGCAGCACAACTCCCACTCGTAAAGGGCAGGAGAGTCCACGTGTCCCACCAGTCTCACTCTCTGGGAAAAGGAAACTTATTGCTTCTGAAGATGAACGATCCCCAGCTAAACGTGGCCGCAAGTCAGCAATGATAAAGCCTGGTGAGAATTTGCATTCATCTAGTTTTTTCCTCACTGCTTTTTCTGTAGTTGATCTTTCTATTTTCCATAACTAAAAAGTAGATGAGATTCCTTCTTTTTTGCTCAGTATGGTTTGAGACTGATTCTCCCTGGATGCATTCAGCAGCCAGAGATATTTTTAGCATAGTCTGAGTACTTACTTGCCATCTTTTCCGTTCTGCCTTTTAGAAATGTTTTGACTTTAATGATGTGATTTGTCTCTCTCCTTTCTTATCTCTTTAGTCAGTCCTGAAAGCTGTTACAGGGACCCTTCACAACAGTCAGTGTTGTTTCAGAATGTTGATAAGGCTTGAAAACTTGTCCCATTAGTCCTTCATGTTCTGATTTGAAGATTCTTTGCCACTAAAAGAATAAAAGATCCCTACCTACCCTAGTGTACTCCTAGCACAATCCTGCCTCTCTTCTCCTGCAGTAAAATATCTGAGTTGAACAGATTCCCCAGGTAAGATGTATGTTAGAAGACTTACGGTGCTTCTGTCTCTCTACAGGGGCTGTGAGAGGTGGAGAGTTTGTAAGCACCTGTGAAGGTGTAGATGCTGCAGATCCCCCAGTACTGGAGGGTGACCATGGACCCTTGCCCCACAATAAGACCCTCTTTTTGGGCTATGCCTTTCTTCTCACCATGGCAACACCAAGTGACAAATTGGTCAATCACCAGAGGCCATCAGATGGTCCCACTGGGAGCAGCGAGGAGGAAGAAGGTGAGGCAAATCTTACCCATTGCATTTTCAAGTGAAATTGCTATGTCTTTAGGAAAAATGCCGCACACTGTCTGATCAGACATTTGCATGAGTACTTGTTTACCCTTTTGCTCTTCAATCCTTTGCAGAAAGGACCTATGAGACAGTCTCTGACTTAGCCAACTTGCGGCCTAAGATGTGACAGACCTCAATGATGATCTTAGGCCTGTTCAGCAAGCTAAGGAGGGTGTGAAAATTAGTGAGATCAGCAGTGTCTGAATAGTATATTTTAGAAGAAAGGTTTTGAGAGATGAGGGATAGTGCTGGCAAGCATAGGACTTGAAAGAATGTATGGATTGCTCCAGTTAGCCTTTGCTGGAGTCATATTTCATGCAGTCAAAGAAGTGACAAGGTGTTCAAGGTGCTCATCTGGCTAGTGGTGTGCTGCCCTTTCTGCTGCACTCCGCCCCCCTTTTTTTTTTTTTTTTTTTTTTTTTTTTTTTTTTGACTCTTTCAATGATATTCTCTAGATGACTCTTTCAATGATTTTCTCTAGATATTCTTGGGAGAATGGCTGGGATCCCTTACTGGAAGGGATGAGGGCTTTGTAGACTGAGGTGTAGGAACATAAGCAGATAGATTATAGTCAAAAATTGAACTTTCTGCTGTAGATTTTTTAGAGATGACTCCGTATGATAAACATTACATAGCACAACAGCTGCGAGCAGGAGCTGGCTATATCCTGGAAGACTTCAATGAAACCCAGGTAAGGGTTGACTTATTAATCTAGAACAACAGTCACAGAATAGTTGAGATTAGAAGGAATTTCTATAGTTTATGCTGTCCGACAGCTATGCTGAAAGTGGGTTCAAATAGAGCAGATTGCTTAGGTCCTTGTCCAGTTGTGTTTTGAGTATCGCCAAGGATGGAAACACCAGAACCTCTCTGGGCAGCTTGATCCAATTAGGAAAAAACGCAGGAATTTCTTGTATTTCAGTTTGTAACTGTTGCTTCTTGTCCTTTGAGTGGATAACACTGAGAAGAGTCTGGCTGCTCTTTGGTACACTCTCATATCAGTCACGAATATGCATTAAAAAGACCACCCGAGACTTCCCTTTTTGATCTTTAACGAGTTTAGCGCTCTCAGCCTCTTCTGGTATGTCAGGTGCTCCAATGCCCAGGCTTGTTAGTGTCCTTGCCTGGACCTGCTCCAGCATGTCTGGTGGTTTTGGTATAATGCAGAATGTGGGAGTGGATGAAGTACTCCAGATGTGGACCCACCACAGGTGTTTGTCTTGGAACACTTAGAGGTAGAGCTCTTCACTTACCAAACCTACTTGGACAACTGCTGTAATTTAGTGTGGCTTTTACTGTTGTGTGGTGTGGTGGTTTTTTTTTTTTGGTTTGGTTTGTTTGTTTGTTTTTTTAATGAAGAGGGTAAATTGTTTTTGGAACATCTTGCTTGAGGAAGCAATCTTGTCTAGTGACTTACTGAGTCTCAGACTAAAAGGAAAATCATCTCTTTTGTCTGAACTGGAAGAGACCTATGATACAAAAACTACTAGGCAGAGTTTTTGCCTGCAAACTTCAGAGCTTGGAGTAGCATATTATTAAACAGATTCTGAAATCAGTGCTACCTTTATCTAATTCACTTTTCACATAATATGGCTGTGAAAATCAGGGTTTCAGTTGCTTTCTTCTTTAAACTGTTTAGCAGCAGGATAATTTGGGGGGGGGTTGCAAGTATTTTGCAGGCTCTCCTGTTTACATGCCTTCTTTTCTCCCCTGAAGTGTAATGCGGCATACCAGTGTCTTTTAATTGCGGATCAGCATTGTCGAACTAGGAAATACTTGCTGTGCCTTGCCAGAGGGATCCCTTGTGTGTCTCATGTCTGGGTCCATGATAGCTGTCATGCTAACCAGCTTCAAAATTATCGGAATTACCTTTTGCCAGCTGGGTATAGCCTCCAGGAGCAAAAATTGCTAGAGTGGTGAGTGACAAATAACCATGACCTGAGTCTACAGACTCTTGGAAAGAACTGTTACACTTGGGAGGCTCTTGAGCTAACTACAAATACTGAAGGTGACTCGAGTACTGCTCCCTAAACTTTCCCTTCCATATAGGAACAGCACTTCCATCTCTTTCCCTGAATTTACAATGACCTCTAGTGCCAAGGTACATTTGGGTGCCATATACACAAAAAACAGAGTCTCCTTAGAAGTAAGGAAGGCGTCAGTCTTCTCATGAGGAAGACACAATTCAGTCAAGGCTTCCCACACCCTCGGCTAATTTCTTTAAAAGCTCAGAAATGGATGAAGAAGAGCAGTACTATGTTAATTTCCTTTTCCCTTGATACATTTTGAAGCTAGCTTCTGCATTTGCTATGGAGTCTAATCCAGCAAGTCTGTTCTGCGATGACAGAGGTCAGACTGCTTAGGCAAGCTGAGGGGCAGACACAGGTTTGTAAGTAGCTGTAGGCTTTTGGGCAGGAGACTGATGTCTTCCTGCTCAGCCCTGTCAAAGTGGAAGCAGTTTGGATGTGCACAAAAAAGTTGGTTTAGGATTAGGGAAGAGTTCAGCTTAACTTTGGATATAGGCTGCTGTGCACACACCCCACCAACACTGTTTAGCTCTGTGTTACTCTCTATAAACAAAGGATAGTCACTCAAAGTACTTCGGGGAGGGTGGTAAGAGAGTGGGTATGCAAGATATTCAAAATACATATAAGGGAGCATATCAGGTGACTAGACTACTTGATATTCTTACTTGTCTGCATTTCTCTTTACAGGCACCCACGAGAAAACCCATTCCATAACCTGAAGGTTCTCTTGGTGTCAGATCAGCAAGAGAACTTCCTGGATCTGTGGTCTGAAATTCTCATGACAGGGGGAGCAGTGTCTGTTAAACAGCATTACTCAAATGCTCATAACAAAGGTACTCATTGACCAGTTTCTCAGGGAATCATATGCCACTGTGGTCTTTAGTATGGCTTAAAACCATGTGGGATGATATACAAGGTTGTCTGTAAGCAGAAAGGAAGGCAAACGGCAGATGCTCGCTACTCAAATGTAATCTATGTATAGTTTACATCTAGGAGGCCTATCTTGCAGAGGAGTTGAAGCAGCAATTCAGAACACAAGCCATCAGCTGCCAGCCTATGTGGAAAAGGGGAAATAGGCGAGAGTTGCTCCTGGACCTTCTATTGGTGTCTCAAATTGTGCTTCCCTTGTCCCTCTGAACTTGGCTGTCTTTCCATATGTGATGTAGGCCCTAGCACTCACAGCCTGAGGTCAGGACTCAGGGTCATGCCTATACTGCTGGTTTTCACCTAATTTCTATCTGGACTAAAAGGAATATTTTCTTGTGAGGTGCAGAGTTGCTGTAGGTGTGTCTTAACTTTTACAATGAGAATTCAGTGCTTAGGAATGATTCATAGTGGTGAAACACACTCATCTGCCAGGTTGGATGGGGCTTGAAGCAACCTGGTCCAGTGGAAGGTGTCCCCATTCCCAGCAGAGGGTGGGATGAGATGAGCTTTAAGGTCTCTCTCAAGACAAATGTAGCATTCCATGCATCTGTGATGTTCTGTTGCAGAGCAGAATCCTCTTTCTTCACCTGACAGATGCCTATCTTTCCTCCTGTACAGATATTGCTTTGGGTGTTTATGATGTGTTGGTGACTGATTTTTCCTGCCCAGCTGGTATCTTGAAGTGCGCAGAAGCTTTACGGCTGCCTGTTGTCTCACAAGAGTGGGTGATCCAGAGCCTTATTGCTGGGGAGAGAGTGGGCTACAAGCAGCATCCAAAATATAAACATGACTATGTCCCTCACTGAATGAAACTCTGCCCTGCTGTCCAACTGTCGTGCAGACTGTTTTAAATAGGTTTTAAATGTTTGTGAATTGGGCAGTATGCATGGATTATTGTATATAGTTTTATCTGCTGGACTTTTATGATTAAATAAATGTTTGATCTCTTGTGGTATCTGCTGGTACTCCTCATTTATCTAAATTTATTCCAGGGCAATGCCTTCAGGAAAGGAGTGCAGAGAAAAAAATAAATGCTCACATTTCTCTGAGCTGAGTAGCACTAATGCTCTGCTTTGAGCAAAGCCTAAGCTCAACACAAAGTCAATTACAAAGGAAGGGGTGTTTTCCATTGGCAGAAGATTGGGGCAGTGGTGTTTCTGTTTGTTGGAAGAATACCATGTTGTCTGTCCTCCAGTTTGCTGTTGTTATATTCCAGTAATTTCATTAAGGTGCTGCTGAAGTGAGTGCTAAGAATTTCTTGGACAAGTATCATTTTGTATTTGCTAATTCTTTTTGTCCCCTGTCATAGCAGTATAGGTATTAACCTGTCTTGGCAGAGATGGGCTCCTGTCTAACTAGAGGTAGACACAAGAACCTTGGACAACTAAACTGCTGGGAGATAGAGGTACAAAGAGTAGGTGCTGTGTGTCTTTAAATGGTAATGGGATAAATAATCTGCTTTTGAGCTTCTGCGCTCACATTAGTGGTCAGCTGCAACAAAGGCAAAAGCTCTTTACTCAAACAGTGCTATGGGCTGAAGGCCTCCCTCCATCCTCATGGAATCTTTAGTCCCTTGCTTCAAAAGTGTAAAGTTTTTCTACATGTGTTTTTTTTCCTCTGTCATTTCATGGCTCAGACTGTGTTGGTCTGTAAATCTCACATTTCAGATGGGTTCAGTGTTCAGATTGGGAAACCTGATACAACACCCCAGTGATGGACTGGAGGGTTCTCTTTGCCATCCATTCAAATGGACTTGCATAAAGATGGTCTGTTATAGCAAGGCCAGGAAATCACTATTAATGACAGGCAAGAGGTTCCTGCCAGATACCGCTTTTCAATGACAGATAAGGCCATGCCATTCCCTTTGCACTAGGATGCAGACATTGACAATACTCCATATAATTGCATGACAAGGTATTTTTATTTGGGTTCAGTAGGTAGTCACTAATAGCATTCTAAATAGCCTGGAATGAGAACAGCACAGGTGAACATCCCAGGTAAGCATCTCCTTACCATTTTTGTGCCAACAGAGGGCACTTTCTACTTGAACAGGGTAAAGATCCTGTCTTGGCAAGTATAATTTTAGCACATAAACTGTATTAAATTGTATAGAGAAAGCATGTGATATCAAGTGTCTCCATGACCTATACACATATACCGGACTAGTGCAGTGCATGAGAAGAGATTTAAAAACTGTTTCTTCTTCCCTCCCCCTTCACCTCAATTGAAAATTGCTACTGCTGTTGAATTTACCTGGTGATATTTGATTAGCAGACATTGTGTACTGTAAATCAGCTTACTGATTTACAGTGGAACACAGGTGGAACTTCTGAATACAGCTAAAACTTCATTCATAGTCAAGAATAACATTACTTCCTCCATACTTGAAGTGAAGCATAGTCCAACTGAAGAGTGAAGACATTGTAGTCCAGCGGAAGAGTCCAGACATCATAATTCTGGTTTTTTTCACTTTCTGAAAAGGTTCAGATTGCCTCTCTGGAAGCACGTAAAAGTATATGCAGGGCTGCAGAAAACGTATTTTTATGAGTTCAGAAGAAATGGAATAGCTTTCTGTAATTGCTGGGCAGCCTCATGCAAGTGGCAATTCCTGCCAATTCCCTCTAAAAGAGTAGTTCACCAGGCAAAAGCCAAGTACAAAGAAAAATTCGAGTGCAAACTCTCCAACTGTCCACAAGCACCAGTCTCCAGTGCTTGGTGCATCACTAGTCACATCCTGAAGGAAAAGGCCTTTAGTGCTTAAACGCCAAAACTGCAAGAGAAAAGTACAGTATTAACTACATGTTGAAAATACCTCCCTTTACCAATCCACACCAGCATTTTTTGGTCAATACGAGCTAGCGGGTTGTTCAACTTTCTGCCAAAATGGGGAGAAAGCATATGAAACCCCAAAATTACTGTATACTTTTGTTACTTTTTACTTGATTTGTTACTTTTCTGTCATAGTATTTATCAACAGTTAGTGTAAGCCAAAATAAGAAGCAATCAATAAAAAATGGCTTAGTACTTCAAATACCTCAGGATAATGCTGAAAGTAACCCTCAAGATATTCCTACCTGCCCAAGGTTCCTCCAGCCTGTGTGTAGTATTTGTTATAATCCAAGCGTAGCAGCAGTTGAGCTAAGTCAGAGTTTATCTGATGATTGCGAACACTAGAGAGAATCTTGAAGAGAAGTGATGACTGACGACTGAATCCCTACAAATTTGAAGATGTCAGTTCTGGGCCTTCTCAGAAGACAAGGAAAGCAAGCATCTCATCTCTGTTTCTGCCTACCCAGTCCTTTAACAGCCTGAAGAAAAGAATCACTACAAGAAATGTGATGCTTGTGATCCAGGATAAGGTAAGCTGTGAGCCATAAGAACTCCTAGATGTTAGTTATCCAAAAGGAGGGGTAGAGGTACCAACCTCTGCCTCCTTTCTATTACAGCATCTGCTCCCGTTCCACCTCTGTGCCCGTAGAATTTCCAACTCAAGAAGAGGTGATTAGTTAAAATAATTACAAGCATGTAGATAGAAGGTCTTGGCTTACCCTCACTGTTGTTCTATAGCTGTTAAAGCCAAGATAACTGCTTAGGCAAATATTTGCATGGGAGAACAGATCCAGAGAAACATAGACTCACCTTCACCAAAATACTGAGTTGTGCAGCTCCCCTTTCATCTAATGGGCCCAGATTCTGACTGACCAGAGAACAAAAACTATGACAAAGATCCAGAATTTCATTTAAGCAGTGAAAAACCTACATGGGATAAAAAGTACAAATTAGTAGTTGAAACAGAGTTCAAACACAGAGAGAAAGCAGGTACCTGAAAAGTTGTAGCATTCGTACCAAAGGTGTTGCTGATACTGTATTTTTTAGTCAGGAAAGAAGATATTATGTAGCATTTTTTTAAGGTTGTTTTTTTTTTTTTTTTTTTTTTTTTTTTTTGTTTTTTGTTTTTTTTTTTTTAATGGAAAAAGGATTTAAATGTTATACTGCCCCTCCCACAGTCTTTTGCTGACACTTCTGGAAAAACAGCAATTGGCATGAACCATCCAGATAGGCACACAAGTTGCATGCTGGCTTCTCTCTCCAACCAGCACGTCATCACTGCAGCCTTGGGATTAAGAAGGCAGGATAATGACCAACAAGAGCTATGGTTCAATGCTTTGGTTTCACTGTTCACTGAACTTGGAATTTCTTTCGTATCAGATGATCTGACTGGGTAATTACTCTTCTGACACCTTTATTCTACAATAACCTCATAGGTGAGCGCAGAGACACTGTGTTTCATTGAAACTAACCTTTGCAAATGTTTTTGTGAGGGTGTTTATAAAAATACCTTTTTTTTAAAAAAATATTTTATTATATTCTATTAACTAAATTAAAAACACCCTAAGTCTACTTGGGAACATCTCAATTTTTTTTTTTTTTTTTTCCTCTTAAGCAGAAGAGGGAATTTTTCCTAGCCTAATGCATATCAGTGTGAGCCCCTTGGGAATACAGTTCCCAGCACTACACTCATTAGTTCCTTTTTAATAAATAGCCTGTGATAAAAATATAGTGATGAAATACAAGTTATTAAGGTTAACTGGACACTGAAATAAGCCTGAATCAGAATTGCCAGGAATACAGCATTCACACTCACCAAGAGTAAATTAGATGATCTTAATTCAATTATCAGTTATAGTTTATACCTTACTCCTAGAATCAGTGATCTGTTTTAAAAGATGTGATTTGTCATATCTGTTCAAAAAGGTGTGTTTCTTAGGGCACTTGGAGAATTGGTAGAAAAAGGTGAAAACAAGACCTACTTACAGGTTTTAGGAGGATGAAAGACTGAGCCAACAAATTACTTAAGAAATGATCATGAGCAAGTCGTATACTCTCAAAATCTCTTGTGGCATTTATCTGTTGCAGAAGCTGTGAGAACTGAGACTCCAGTACATCTACCTGGAGAATAAGTGAAGATAGCTCATTAGTGATTTAAGGAACTGGGAGTACTCCAGACCAGCCAGAAGTTTTGAATAAGAAACTTACTTTCTTTATTGCTACTCTTATGTTAGAGGCTGAGGATCCCCTTCTCTCTGGCTGATGAATGGGGAATTATATATGAGAGCAGTACATAATGTGGGGTATGCAACAGTTTTTGATGTCTAATTAATATCTAAGTAGAAAGGGAAATGGCCATTTAACTATGAAGAGGTATATAGCTAGCATGCATGTAAACAAAGGTATTTGATTGTAGTAATTCCTGAATTTTACACTGGGAGATACTATTTGGAATCTTAGGGCAAAGGCTGCAATTCAAAAGCTCACCCAGATTACTGTAGAGAATTTAGAAATCCAGGCCCCCTCTCAATTCTTTAAAACCAAACCTACCAAACAAAAAAGGCCAAAACTTAAAGTAGAGTTCACTTAAAGAGGCCAGAGAAAGAACCAGAATCGTATCTTAATGATGGTCCTTCAGAGATGAGTAATTTCTCACAAATATTCAGTAGCATTAGAGAGCTACTACAGAACTCCTCCATTTCACTGATTCACAAGTCTAAAAAACTTCCTAATTGTAGCAGTAGTCTGGGAACTTGGAGGAAGCTCTAGACTTGTGAAGGAAATTCCTGATTTCCTTAAGGTACAAGGAAATCAGAAACCTGAGATAGGTCTTCAGTGCCTCCTCCATGCATTTCTGCCAGTTTCTGATTAACTGATACAGTTTATCTTCCTCTGTAATACTGACCTGCAGATAATACTGAAGATTGTCTACAAGGAAAGCCATGTGATCCCTCAAACGCCACTTGATGGCATCTGTTCTGTTAGATTTCAGGTGTTTGCGTTGCATCTGGAGAGCCCAGCAGTGCTGTAGCTCAGCCTGGACTCGTCGCACACTCAGCAGGTATTTGTACACAACATTGTACCTACAATCAAAAAATACAAATTTGTTTAAGACAAAAAAGTTGTTTTAAGACTAAAATCTGCTGCTGCTGCAGTTACTGGAGAATGTAACAATGCAAGACTGGAAAAAGAAACAGGGGGTGACTGTTAGGGCAAATCAGGTCACGGCCCATGGCACATGTTGCAGAGTAAGATTTCTGCCTGCATTGATTACTGACCTAGAAAATACGAAGTTAGTTTCAGTATAAGGAGGGGAGCTGTCAATGAAAACACTGTTTGTTAAAGTAGTGCTGTTTGTAAATCAGTGCAGATCTGTGAGAATCTTGCAGGTCTTACTGTCATTACAAGTACTTTCAGTATGAGTAAGTGGAATGAGCCATTTTAAGGTTCAGGGAAGAACAGCTCTACCTTTCTCTCCATACAGAGAAAAAAAAAACCCAGCACATTAGTGAATGCCTCACATCAGGGAACATACAAATGAATACAGAAAGACCATACCTAATACTTACTTCTCAAGAACAGCAGGAGTAAAGAGAATGTGCAGTGGCCACTGAACTTTGTAAGAAAGGCCCAGAGCTGCCCATCCAGATGTGGGGGCTTCACGTGGAGATAATTCCCGGGAAGGCCCTTCACGAGTCTGAGAAGTATCTAAAAACAAGTAAGGTGCTGAATTATGTTACCTTCTCAGTCAGTACAACCATGGCAAGAAAGAAAAGGGGAAAGAGAAAGAACGGAATTAAGAAGAGCCAAAGTAGTTTAGGCCATCACATAGGGTAGTAAAGGTAACAAAATTAGTATTTCTTTAACTTGAGAGAAGGGTAAGTAATTGATTTGAAAACAAGGTCATCATCTCCCTTCTTAATTTACTTCTAAAAATGCAGGTAGTTACCTTTATGTTCCTTTCCATGATACTCAATGGTTAAATGAAGAAGAGGAAGAAGGTTGTCATCATCTAACAGCACCTTATGAGCAGACTGCTGAAATGCAATGTTGACATCTGACAACAAGAGAACACATATCAGCACAAGATGATGCAGCTAGTGCTAATTTTGCATCATTAACTACTTATCCTTGGTCCTAAAAGACAACATTGATCCACTATTGTCTTATCTTTTAATTCCAGTTTCAAATACCCACCATCAGAAGGTTTCTGAGAGATTGTTTTCACTCACTTTGTGAGACATTTTAGTTAACAAGTGCTGTAGTTTCAAACTAATGATATTATGTGGAGAGCTGAGAGAGAACTCTTCTGTACTGGACATGGCTTACCACTTTCCTGCTATACCACAATGAGGACAGTTTGGTAAACAAATAAACAACACTCACCATGTTCAGTTACAGCTGTAGGTGGTGTCTTTAACATGTGTTGTGCAGTGTCAATGAAGGCCTGAAACAGCTCACCTCTTCCCAAAAGGTAAAAGTCTTTTATTATCTGTGGAGATAATTGTTTTGTACCTAACACACAAAAAACTGAGCAGAAATTTTAAGCATCCTAGCTGATAGCACACATTTTATTATTTGGACAACTGCTGTTTCTAAACACAGGTAGAGAGCCCTGAATTTCATTGACTGGCCAAAAAATCTAGACTGCCTTTGCTTCAAGATGCAAACTACAAAACCACATACACCTATCCCTCTAACTCTGTCACTGACCAAGTTCTATCAGTGTATGCTCATTCTCGAGACTGAAAAATGAAAACAGCTTTGTGGCCATATTTCTAGCTCTAAGAGATTTTAGCCTGCTAGCAGCTGCTAACATTTTCCCAAGGGAAAATTTCTCAGGAAAGCTTCTTCTCAAAACAATCTTGGCAAACTATCCTTTCTCAAAACAATCTTTCTCCAGGTGGTGTTTTGCTGTTTCTCTAGTTTAAACAATGGAATTAAAGAGGTGTTGTTCTTATTCACCTATCATGTTAAGTCTGTATCAGAACACCTTATAAAAGGTTTAATAAGAATTAGACAATAGAGCCTTTTCTATACTCTTTGCCTTCTGAAATATTTAGTCTCTCGTCTTTCTTTCATGTCCAACAGTGACACAGCTTTACCTAAATGAAGAAAGCCCAGAGTGTAAGGCAGTAAAGTATTTAATAGAAACAAGGAAGGGAAGATAGAACTGCTTTAGCAAAAACAAACTAGCAGTTGCATTACCTTTAGCTGTCCTAGTAGATCTGATTCCTCCACCATCAGTTTCCAAAGATGCTAGTGAAGAAACAAAAATCAAATGAAACAACAGAAAGCTCCCCTCAGAATTATCTAAACCATTCAGAGTGAAGAGTAGCTGCTGTACTAAAGCACTTGCAATGCGTACAAAAAGAGCACCTATACAAAATGCTATATAAAGTACAAGAGAACACAGTGTGTAGCAGCCTATGATACCAGTTAAAATTCTTGATATATACCGGCAAAAAGCTCTGCCTAAGAAACCTGAAAACCTGTGACAAAAAAAAGTGCAAATTACTATGAAATGAATTCTATCCCAGCTTTGTTCTTGCTTCTCCAACCTTCTTTTCTTAGGTTCTCCTCCCTGCCCCAAGTGAAAAAAAGATTAAAAATTGCCAAAGTGTGTACTCAACAAGATGCCACCTATTATGTTGAAAGCAAATGAAAGTTCTGAAGTAATTTCAAGTGAAGAAAAAAACCACCCAAAATTCCCTTCTTTCCCTCATGAAAGAGCATAGTATTTTTTTAATGTCCTTTTGTCATTGGAAGTTGGGTTTACATGAAGCTCTGAGACCAGTTAGAACAGCTGCACCATTCACATATTGGGTCAATCACTGGCACTGATAAACCCCCTTCTTCCATGTCCTTCACAAAACTTAAGAGCTTCTCAGCTTGCATAGTAGTTACCCTTCCTAGGATGCTCACCTCAGCAACAGTGCTCCGTATCCAGTCAACCACTGATTCAAAGTCCACCAAACTAAAAAGTGGTTGCTGCTTGAGCCGATGTAGCTCTGCTGCAAAAGTGTCCTCCTGGTTTTTTAGGATGGAGCCTGTGCAGTAATGAGAAGTTTCAGAGAGTAAAAAGGGATGCCATTTGGAGATGTGCAGATCCCTTCCAGCACAGTGGAACAGAAGGGCTGTCCAGGCAGCACTGTCTCAGGTCTGGCAAGGAACACGAAGAGGAGGCTTCAAAGTACAAGTACCAAGGTATAAGATTTACTATTGCATATACAGTTGCAGTATAGACACTTGCCATGGTAGTGCTGTGGTATAGTAAAATACACAAATATTTTCTATGTAAATGGTTGTCGCTAAAAGCCCTTTTTCTAGGACTGAGCTAGATCTTTGAATTCACAAACTTTTCTGCCATATTAACCAGTTGGTTTGGGTCTCCCATACCTCTGCCCCTTTCAAATCTATTCTACTGTTTGAACTTGGGGACTGTTTTTTTTAACTGAGCTAGAAGACCAATTTATTTTCCCCTTGCTTCTGCTACTGCAAGAAACAGTCCAACTGAATTGGTCCTTTGTTCTCTGTAATGTCACTCAAATAATTTAAGTACTTTTGCACAGACATGCTTAAGGTAGAGCCACCACAGCAGTCCTTTCCCATTGGTGTAGGAATATATTTCCCAAACCACCCCCAAAGTAAACTTTTCAAGCTCTCAAAGTGAACCATCAACTAGAATTTTCTCTCCCTTGCTGTCTTTAAGGCTCCATATAATTTGTCTTTCATAGCAACTTTGGGACCACCTTGCAAGTGAATCTCTCATGTTTGTGGATGCAAGTTAATCCCATGACACCGTTCTGGAACATACTCTCAGAGCAAGACGTGCCTTTGTGTCTGTCTGCAGCTTTTAGGGAGAGGGATGCAAACTGAAAAGAAAACAAGGCCTTTGCAACTGTATCCAGAGGAAATCAGTGGTGACTTGCTGCTGGAAACCCCGAGACTATGTTTGGAAAGTGTTATTTACTCATCCTGTTTTTCCACCTCTCCCTTGGAATCAATCAGAAGCAGAACACTGGGACTACTGCTCTGTCCTGGCACAAGTATCCATATAGTCTGAAGAATAACAGCCAATAGTCAGTGACTTGAATTCATTAATGTGGCATTTTGGAAACCAAGTATCAGTCACTCATAACTGCGCAAAGGTTGCAAGAAAATGTTCCTTACCTTTTCTGGTCAGGTTAACATTCTGATTCTCAAACATCTGAACAGATTCTCCCACAAAGAGGATTTTCTCAGCAACCCGTACAGGAATGTATGAAGGCAGCATTTCTACTCTCAAAGAAAACTGCTTTAGAGACGGAGCTAACATGTTCTCCTCTTCAATCAAGCGCTGCCAGAGACACCAGGCAAAAGAAATCAAGTGCAAAACAGTGTCAGAAAACCAGATAGAAAAGGTGTATAAAGGAGTGTGTGTGTGAGGGGGCAAGAACATTGGAAGTAAGCAGAAAGGAAGCAGAACTGATTTGTATCATTTAAGTAAGCCAGTAAACTTCCTTATGCTTCTAGTATGCTAGCAGACCTCCCTAGAGATATTGCTTCCAGCATAGTGGAGCACAAGGGGAAAAAGAAGCTAAACCTTTGTGGAACAGCAACAAACTTGCTATATTAAAGGATTATGTTACATAAGCAAAAGGAGTTTTATTGCTAATGCATTACATCAGTCTTTTGCTGCCATAACAATGTTAACTAGCATTACCAAAAATAATCCTCCCTTACACCCATTTTAACACTGTTAAAACACTTGCGATACAGGCCAAATATAAACAGCTCCACTAGTAAGCAAATAGGATAAAAATCCAAAGGCCTGCTAGCAAAGAGAAGGCAAATTTCTCAGTTCCTGTCGACAGCTGTTTTAGAACAACACAGTTATTAATTCTTTTTCTGAACGTTAATAAGGCACTCCAAGTACAGAGGCAAGATCTTCCTTCAGGAATGCAATACTGATAATTTCATCTGGCTTTCTTGTTACTGGAGAATTAGTTTCAGTGGTCCATAATCCAGAAAAGATCACCCAAAGTTTTGAGAATGTCTGCCATCTACAAAATTCTTAATTTCAATAGAAGAATTCAGTACAAATTGGTATACTGATGTTAATAGGTTGGCAGCTCTTAAGATTCTAGTGACATTTTTAGATGGGGCAATACCCAAGTGTTTTATTGGTTTATCCCACTAAAACTCAAGAGTTCTTATTTTACTCTTTGACTGAAGAATTGCCAACACTGTTAGTCGATAATACTGAAGAAATAAGCTGTTTAGTCTACAATTTCTACCATGGACCTAGAAAACTCAACAATTTTCACTTTCTTTATCCAATATAGTGAATTAACAGATTTTTTCCACTAACTGCCTTCTAAAGTTTTCCCATTTTTCTCTGGGTGTAGTCTGTTTTCAGCAGACTATTCGCACAGGGCACTTAATTAGTATGCAACACAGAGTTTCTGTGTGGTCACAGCCAAGCTCCATGCACCACACTAATTCCATAAGTGGCCATGAAACATTTTCTCACCATAAACTAGAGGGTGAATTTAGAGTTGAACTTGCTCCACAGTGTTCTCGATTCAGCCACTATTCAAATGCTCAGTGTGAAAGACTACTCCACTGAGAAAGCTGCTTCGCAAAAGGGCTCTCTAATGGTATAGCATCTCCAGGAAGAGTTACCACATTTCAGCAGTGTGCTGGCAGGTTGCTCCCCTGCTTAGCAGTCCCTTGACTCTCATATTTTCTACAAGTAATGTCAGTAGCATTAACCTCTTAGGTAACATTTGCACAACGAATGGTGCAAGAAAGGCACCTGACCCAGCTGCCCATAGAAAGTGTGTAAATAAAGTCAAGAGCCAAGTTCCTCACACCCTGTTCCTTGCAATTGCTCACACTACCACCAATGCCGATGTTAAACAGATCACAGTGTTGACCATAAGGAATGAGAAACTAGTCAGTCGAGAGCAGTGGCCATGTAGTAACTCCCATTACTTGACATCAGCATCTACACAGATTCCATCCATAGGGCTTTCTGCCCTGGGGCTATCCAACTGTGCCAAACAATAGGTCTCTGTCCCCTATGCCTAGCAGCAATCTATTACAGTATTATTTCAATTTACCATCTTAACAGGTTTCAGTATATGTCTAGTCTAGCATAGCTTGCACTGAAGCAGAATACAATAAACTTTTTTAGATGCCAAGTTATGACTTGGAGATCTTACCAGGTCCTGCAGTTCTCGTAGCTGTTTTCCTGTAAGTCCCCCAATTCCTAAGTCATCGTCATCTTCTTCAGATTGGCTAGGGACATTTCCAGAAGAGGGGCCCTGTTTGATAAAGAACTCTTCATGTTGGTCTAGTAGCAATCCATGCAGCATCCAGGCAGAGAGCTGCTTATACATGACTCCGTGACACACAGCCAGAATCCTGAGCTCAAGAGAAACAGTCAGTCAGGCCTTTGCACACAATAATCAAAACCTCATTGTATGTTATTCCAGAAGGTCCAGTTTATCAGCCAGGCAGTATGACTAATGAGGCATTTTATATATATATATATATATATATATTTATTTTTTTTTTAAACAGAGAAAGGTGGACAAAACTAGAAGGTGCAAAACTAAGATAACATATTCTCTGAACACATGGCTTCTCCATGGAAATCTGCTAGTATACCAGATGTATAAGTCTGCAGTGGCTGCTGTTTCTGCTCAAGTGACTTTTAAGTAGTTTGACTTTCTCCACAAGGACATATAAACATCACAACACTCACACAGTCACATTTATCATTTTGAAGTATCAAAGATCAGTAACAGGTCTACCATATGCAAAACAATTCATGAAGAATTCAAAATAAGAAAACAAGCCTGGGTCTGAAGTTTTGAGAGGCCTTAATCCAAAGTATGGAGAAAGCCTTAATTCCCACCACAAGCCTCCTTTAGATAAATAATGGGGATGGTGACAGTTTTCCCACGCATGGTACTCGTCCTTTTAAACCATGCAAGGCTGTTTTGCATGTCCTATTTCAACAAATAAGAAACACTTTGACACTAATTCCAGAAGAATTAAGTAATAGTTTTACTGTATCTACATACTTTTCAAGAGCACTGCGAACAGGAGGCAACCCCCCACAGCTATGCTTGTGGACTGCCTCCAATATCTGGCATCCATGAATCTGCAGAAAGAAAAGATTAGACTAGGTCTATTATTTGGATCTGTAATGACCTTTTTATAAATATAAACATTACATTTTCAGCTAACCAAAAAATGCCTTCACAAACTGAGTAAGTCTTACAGAAAGAACGGTGTAACATGCTCCATGTAGTGATGAAAAAGGCCTTCTATGTGTGGCTCTACACTCAAGCTTCTCCCAATACTTGCCCTTAAAAAAATGTAAGCATCTCTGGATTCCGAAAACATTAGCCTCTGCCTTTCTTATTTCAGGCAACAGTCAGAGAAAAGAGACTCAAAAAAGAAAAAAACCCAACCACTAGCATCCTGTCCTGTAAAATTCAAGGCCTCAGATTATGGGATAAGGGAAAAAGTCAAATACAGTGTAAATGAATTTGTAAAGTAGTCTCAATATTTACAGTAGAACTAGTAATAGGGCATCCATTAATGAAACTACATTATTTTCTAGTATTAGAAGTTGGGGTTGGGGGCAGAAATTACTTTATCAGTTAAAGAGGAAACCTTTTAGGAGAAACTAGCTGCAATTTCGCTGTACCTTCTGAGTTTTGATCTGTTCCACCATGACCATCACAGAGGGGAAGAGCAGCTGAAACTGCAGAACAAGAAATGAAATATTTATTTGGGTTGTTATATAAGGAAGAGAGAAAAAAGATATACTTGAGTACCTGTGGACAGCAGCTGAACCTGGTAATTTAATAAAACTATTATCTGTCTTTCCCTGTAAATTAGAAACCTGACATGCAAATCTCTAGGAAGCATGTCTTCCCTCCACTGGACTGAGATGCACGAAGTTACTATGTTCCAGCAGTAGCTCATGCTAAACACAGTCAGTGAGGAATGTGTGAGGGTCAAAGTGGAGGACCTTAGCTTTGTGTTGAAGTTAAGGTGATCCTCTGAGCATGATTAAGGGACTACACATGTAGAGGCATTAGACAGATATGGTATGACATGATTGAGTAAGCCTCATTTATCCCACCCACTTTCTTATTAGACTCAATGAGGGTTAAGAGCAAGCAAAGAACGCTACCTCTTTAATAACATGACATACCTGGTCCAAGGAGTAATTAACATGTGAGATGGAAAGATGTGGGTCAGCCAGAAACTATAAAGATAAAGCAATTAAGGAAGATTAATTATCGTGACCACTGGATGGTGACACTACTCAAGATATGATAGCTACTACTCTAGCAGAGATTAATCAAAACCTCTAAAACTGAAAACAGAAGCTACAGTAGTCTGAGACAGCACTGGGTTCTGACAAAAATGGAGCCTTTACTGAATTGAAGGAAGAGGGAACAACACTTATGAGGATGAAAAGTTACAATGGCATCTCATGGGAATAATTTGGAAGGCATCGCTAATGTGGAAGGGAAAATACCTTGTTTCATCTTAGAAACAACTACTAGGATGTTTATTGCAGAAATGACAAGCTTCCACAATCTGTCAGCAGCACTACAGCCTCTTGTTTTGTATCTTTCTCCTTTACCTCTTGTTCTAGGTCAAGTAGTGCCTGTCGATAAGGCTGCAGCACTGAATCAAGACCTGTGCAGAAGGCTCTCAAATAAATACCATGCAATCCACCCTGGTTTTGCTGAGATGGATGGTGATCCTGAAACCAAACAATAAAATCTGCATCAGCATCCTAGTGCAAGTCTGAAGTGTAATGTCATTATCTCTGCAGTGTCACAGCAGTAGTCAGGGCTCCCAACACGTTGAAATGCACCTTAGCTCACCATAAAGTGATCAGAAAAACAAATACAACCATGTCACCATAAGAGTTACTTGAGCAGATTTATATTTATCTCTTCTGTGGACCTATGCAAGTGCTGAGAGCCACTGGCACCAGTGCTTCTTTTCACTTAAGCATGCTTCTTGGATCTCAAGGCTCTTCGCGAATCATGAGGATAGACAGTCATGAGCATTCTGCTCAGTTCAAAAACCCTGGCTAGTCTGCTGTGTTCAGAAATCATTACAAGACTTCCCCGAGAATAAGATTTTACATTTGATTCATCCTTCACTGCTCTCTACTCGCCCTTACATGCATCGCAGAGAGCTTTCTGGAGCTCTGCTCGGTGCTAGCGTGAGCATGGGTATTGGCCACGGGCCACTCCTGCGTCCTGGGCAGCTTGGCCATACTGGCACCTGTCGTGCTCTTCCCGGGAAATACCACGGCCCAGCGGCCCCACCTGCTGTTGTACGTGTCCTGTGTACTGCTCTACGAATTCGGCGAAGCGGATGTAGTCGGTGCCGAGGCGGCAGAGCCGGTTCAGGACGCTGGTCTCGCTGGGATGCAGAAACGGCAGCTCTTGAGACACCTGGCAAGGGAAACAACAATGACGGACGGACGACGGGCAGACGGGCCGCGCAGGGCGGGGACCAGGCGGGGCGAGGGCCGGGATGGGTTTTGGCCGTGGCCGCGCCACACCTGGAGGCCTCCGCGCTTGCTCCATGTGAAAGCTGCCCCCGGGTACCCGCTCAGCGCCAGCAGCAGCTCGTGGATCATCCTGCCGCGCAGGGCCGCGCGGACTGCCGGGAGGAACGCGGGGGCCGCTGGGAATGGCGGCCGGGGGCGCGCAGAGGAGACGGGGGCAACGGCCGGCGGCGGGGGCACGGCGGCGGGAAGGGCTGGGGGCGGGAAGGGCCGGCGGCGGGGGCAGGGCGGCGGGAAGGGCCGGGGGCGAGGGCACGGCGGCGGGAAGGGCCGGGGGCGGGAAGGGCTGGCGGCGGGGCACGGCGGCGGGAACGGCCGGCGGCGGAGAAACAGCGGTGGGGGCCGCGCGAGGGCGGGCACGCCGGAAGAGGCAGCGGCTTAGCGGAGCGCGCCGTGAGGGGTGCCCTGGCCCCCACTCCGCGCCCCTCCCGACCGCTCCAGGGGCTTTGGCTCGGAATAGGAGGAGGACGCGGCAGTAACGTGGGTGGCTGCGATAGCAAGTCCGGGTTCGGGCGGTCCCATCCAGGACAACAGCAAATGCGCAGCCTTCTAGGTAGACTTGGTTTCGGCATGCCTCACTAGCTTTCTTTATCGGTTTCCCATGTTATCTGTCAGTGTTTTATCAGTGCCAGTTTTACCTTTCTCCATTCATTATGTGTTGTTTTCCTTCACTTCCTGTCGTAATCCGGGTAGTCTTTTAATCAAAACTAGTTTCTAGTTTAAAAACTATGAAGTTACTTAATAAAGTGGGTTTTAGCAGCTTATTTTTCATTTCCCCCCTTATTTTCCACAGTGTTTTTCTCTATGTGCATTTTTACTCTTCTTCATTTAGAAGAAATTGGTGTTTAGTGTTAAGGGTCATCTAATATATCTTTCATTCAGCTTGCCACAATAAGATCTGAAATGTAGGAAGAATATGGGCATGTACTATCTATAGCTGTACAGCTTTATGTGTCACTTGGGAGCTCCAGCATTATTGTTTATCATGTATGAGTATAATAAAACTATCCTCTTTCTAGTGGCTAAACTTCTAGCATCATAATAAAGACTGAGGAGTTTGGCTAGGCATTTGTTAGGTATTCTTGATATAAACATCACAGTATACATTTAGTTTGGAAACCCCTGCAAAAGAACAGATAACAGTAGTTTATTTAAAGGATTTTTGTGCTCATTTTCTGTAGGAAGCCTTGTGATTAGTCATTAAGGCAAAAAACTTAAAAGAATTTTTCTTTACAGAATTGATTGCTCAAATTTTGGAATGAGAGAAAAATAGGTATTTCTATAATATTTGCAAGGCCATCTGACTAGTGGTCATTTAACATTAAGGTAAATGTTAAAGAAACAGGAAAGGCAATAAATTAGACCCATAGATTCACAACTCCTAACAAAAACATATTGCAGAGTCAATAACAAACACCAGAAATCTTAAATCAGGGGAGGTGTTATAGATACCATTGAATACAACCTTGAAGAGGTTCAGATACGTTCTTTGATGATATGCAATAATTGTGTTTTATTTTTCTTATCAGAATGAAATGTTTTTGAGGGAGAATTGTGGCACTGTTCAAAAAATGTTATGAGATTTTTAGGGGGAACAAAATTAGTTCTGCACTCCACAGTCTACATATAAACATAATGTCAAATGTCTTCTCATTGCGTAACTTCCAAGTGGCCACATGTGAAGTAATGCAAATGTTAATAATTAGAACCCTAACTGCATTATACAACCTTTTATTTTGTAATTTATGTCCGGCATTCACTAATGTAGTTATTTCTGTAACCAATGAGTTATGTCTTCCTTTAATCAGTTAGGTTCTCTAAGACTGTTGAGTCCAACCAATGACCGAACACCACCTTGTCAATTAGACTGAAGCACTAAGTGCCACGTCCAGTCTTTCCTGAAACGCGTCCAGGGATGATGTTTCCACCACATTACTGGGCAGCCCATTCCGATATCTAATCACTGTTTTTGTGAAGAAATTCTTCCTAATGTCCAACCTAAACCTGCCCTGGCACAGCTTAAGACTGTGTCATCTTGTCCTATTGCATGTTGCCTATGTCTATATAGTAAGTAAATACACTTTTTGATGGGCTCATGGAATCATTGACTTCGGAAGTGACCTCTGGAAGTCTCTAGTCCAACGTCGTTTTCTTAATGCCAGGTGAACTTGAGTGGCTTTGCCCAAGACTATGCCTAGTTGGGCTTGAACTATCTCCAAGGACAAAGACTCCACCATTTCTCCAGATAACTTGTTCCAGTGTTGGATCACCTTCAGAATACAAATATTTATTTTATTGAAGTGGGATTTTTATGTTTTTCAGTTCATTGCCCACTGCTTCTCAACATGTTCTCTCATGCTCTCCTCATATGTCAGATGCTCCAAGTCCTTAATCAATTTCTCTGTGCTTGTTCCATTATGTCCATGTCTTCCTTGTACTGGGGAAGCTGAAACTGAATCCACTGCCGGGAAAATGAGAATGATTGACTCCCTTACCTGCTGGTGATGCTTTTCCTAACAAAGGCTATTGGTCTTGCAGATTACTTAATTTGTGTTTTGATAGTAAATTTATGCCTTGGCAGTGAAATTCATGGGACTAACTAAAATGGACACATGGTGGCTCGTGTCAGTGCTCTCAGCCTTGAACAAGAAATAGGCAAAGCAACAGTAATATATACTGAGGGGAAGGAAACTTTCGGGGTGTGATTCTCCTGTGGCAGTGCTGCTGGATCTTGCTATTGTTTTGGGGCACCCTGCTTCAACTTTTGGCTGACATTTGAGGTGTTACCACGGTTTGGTCAGCACAGCTGTTTAGCTGGAACGGCACCGCTGCAGGGACCCCTGGGAGAGACGGGGCGGCCAAGGCAGGTCCTTCAGGTCTACGGGACGGGCCGAGCTAGACTGGGGGCTAAGTCCGGCTGGAGGGGAGCTACGCAACTCCGCATTTCTCCCCAGCGGCGACCGAAGGTGGCGGGACCGGCCAGGGCGCGGCCGGGGCGGAGAGAGGGAGAGAGAGAGCGCGGAGGGGCGACTCCTCCTCCGCCACACCCGGTGCGGCAGGAAGAGGAACAGCCGCGCCCAGCTCCCACTAGCCCCGGCCCAGCGCAGCGCCATGTCGGCGGAGGACGTGGACGGACTGGCCGTGTCCCGGCCCCACTATGGCTGTGAGTACCGGGGGTCCGGGAATTCGCGTGGCCGCCCAGCGACGCCCAGCCCGAGCTGCCCATGCCTTCCAGGGTCTAGCGCTGGGAGGGGAGGCTGGGCCGCCGCAGGCATGGGGGAACAGCGGGGCCCGGGCTTGGGGACTGCCCCGCGGGCGCGGTGCGCCCTGCTGGATCTCATCGCGGGCTCCGGCGAGCCGCGCCTCCTGCGAGGTGGGCGCTGTGCCGCGAAGGAGCTCGTCGAAGCTCGACGGTCCTCGTCAGTGCTGGACATAAGTGCTGGGAGAAGGCAGTGGAGGGGCAGTGACGCAGCATCCCACGGCTGTGCCGCCGTCGTCTGCCGCGGGCGGGCTCCGCGCCTCGCCCAAGATGTCCGCCGCGGGCGGGGCGGGGGCGGCCCTGCCTTCCGCCTTCCCGCCGATTTTGGCGACCACACCCGGTTTGCCGGGCGAAACGCCGCTCCCATCGGACACCTTCGCTGCCTTGTCATAGGCTTGCTGTGGAGGGGGAGGCTTTGGATCTTGGTGTCTGACGCGCGGGCTCGCCTGTGCTACGATACCGCGTCAAAAATGATCAACGGCGGAGGAAAAGGTGGTGCTGTGGAAGGGCGATGTTGTAAGCGGCAGTCGGTCCGACCTGGCCTTAAACGCTTCCAGGGATGGGACCGCCCCAGCTTCTCTGGGCAACCCATGACAATGCCTGTCTTCTTGGTTCGAGAATTTCTCCCTATCACCTGGTCTAAATCTCACCACTTCTAGTTTAAAACTGTTTCCCCATGTCCCATCACTATCCCCCTCATCTTTTTATAAGCCCTTTTTTAAGTACTGAAAGGGCACGACGAAGTATCCCTGGAGCCGTCCCTTCTCCAGGATGAACAATCCCAGCTGTTTCAGCTTGCCTTTGTGGGAGAGGTGTTCCAGCCCCCAGAGCATCCGTGTTGCCCTCCTCTGGATGTGCTCCAGCAGGTTTTAGGTATAAGCTAACCTTTGCTTAATAACGGTATGAGACATTTCCTATATGTCAAATTGGTCCATAAAACCTGAAAAAGCTGTCCGTTTTTCTTCTTTCTTTTTTTGGTATGAGATGTATTTAGCTGTAAGTGTGGGCAGAGAAGGCTTTTTCACTGAGGCTTTGAACACACAGAATCTGGAAGATTTAGGTGTATTACCCCTATGTAGGTCTTCAGTGTGATCTGAAGATGGCATGCAGGTTGTGTATCTGAATGATTCCCTTCCATATAGGGAGTGTGAGTAACATTTCCACCTTGTTTTAGAGGTGGACTATAAAGATAAAGAAGGGATTATATGGTGTGAGTATGTATTTGTGTCCTTCCTTAATCTTTTGCTATCAAAATCAGAGGATAGGTGAGGGGACAAGTGGTCTCTGATGTGCTTTTGAGGAAGACAAAGGCAAAGCTAGAAGAAAATAAAGGATTGTTTCTAAGAAATTGTAAGAGGGATGCAGTCAATTTGAGAGATCAGGAAGAAGGAAGCTGGCAAATTTATGTGACAAGGGTAAGGAAAAGGAACGTCTTCTGTTGATAGTAAAGAACAAGTCATCAGAGCCTTAGTTTTCTGAATCAAAAAACTGATGAGTTTCTGTGGGAGAGGTAGGATCTGATTTTTGATGTACCTGTTCTCTTTCATTTGATCTTCAACCATCTGAGGGCCCTGTTTTGTTTTATTTTCAGCTGTCTTGGATAATGAGAGATTAACAGCTGAGGAAATGGATGAAAGGCGACGCCAGAATGTAGCTTATGAATACCTTTGTCATCTGGAGGAAGCAAAGAGGTGAGAATAACTGATCTTGGAAACTGCTGGCGCTTTAAAAAAAGATGTGACCTTTGGTGCGGGGAATAATTTGGATGCATCTTACCTCTTTTCTCAGTTTCTTAGTGGCTATATAGTTGCACTAGAAAAAACAACCAACCAAAAAAAGCCAAAGAAACTACCAGAAAAAACCAGCTAGCCTCTGATGTGCTTATCTAAGATTCTCAATGACTTCATGACAAGGATTCTGTAGCTGTATTGCTCCATTACTCCTAGCACTGGATGGGTTCTTGTGATGCCATGACAATTCTTTTACTTTTTTTTTTTTTTTAACCTTTCCTCTTATATATTCTTAACGCCCTTAGCATGCATACTTGTCATTCTTTAAGTCTAATATCTTAGCCTATTCCTGGTATTCTATTAAGCCGGAAGACCAAACATCCTAAAGGCCTTGCAGTTGGAGTTGAAAAACCTTACGCTATCTTGAAAAATCAAGACTCCCTCTAAAATATATTCTGTAAACTGAAATTAAGCCTATCAGGGGAAAAATACTTTAAGTTAAGAAAATGTCACACTGCTCATTTAAACCTCTCCTTGAAGCAGCATTGTTAAATATATTAATTTGCAAAGTCTATAAAATTGTGTACGCGATCCGCCATGTACATACATTTTGGCGTATTTCACCTTGGCAAATTATTGCACCATAAAAATCCTTATTAGATACCAAGATAAAAAACCCTTAATCCCTTAACTGTGTTTAACTCTTAATTCTAAACCCAAGAAAAGGCATCACTCACCATTGTCTAACTTGTATATGTCTGGTGCAATATTGCCTCCTGGCTGAGCAGTGCACATGAAAAACAGTTATTCCCTTCCTCTTAACTTCAGTCTTTTACAAAATTAAATTGTAATGATGTATATCCCTTGCACACTGAGAACTCAATTCTTATGCATTTCTCCATGCATCCATCTATTTAATAGATATGTAGTACGTTTCCCTGGGTTGCTCAGACTTCTCTCCAGGCGTTCAGTGTCTCTCTGCAAGTCCACTGCCAAAAGAGAGAAAACTTTTCCAAAAGGGTGTTAGTGGGCATGCTTATAAAAAAGTGTAACAATTATATTGTATACCCCAATAGATTTGATAGTATCATTCAGTATTGAGTGGTATCTGCTTTTTCAGAGTGTTACGGTAGAGTTTTACTGACTTGTCACCTTGAAGTTGTACTGCTGAAATTTGTTTCTCGTCTTGTGTTTATATGGCATATCATGTTTTCCGAAGTGTGTTACCCTTCGCTTGATCCTGCTGAATTAGATTTTTCCTGGTTTTTGTTTAAAATATTGAATTAACTTTTTTCTTATTCTTGTCTTCCAGCATGTGTAATCTCCACGCTTAAAAAGCATATAAACATACTGTATATGTTCTTTCAGACAAGGAATTGAAAGTGTGATCAGAACACAGTCGGAGCTGTGAAGGAAAAATGAAGGAAAAATGGATGCATGAAGTCCTATTGTTGCTATTTTAAAAAATATTTTGCAAGCATTAAATCCTGTATGCCATATATGAAGAATAGGAAAATAAACACATGTTCAGCATAGCCAAGAGCATGTTTTGTCATGGCTCACTGAACACTTAAGTCTTCCTTTGTCCTTCAAAAGATGATATGGCTTAAGAGCCAGAAAATTTTCCCTGGCTGGGTGATGAATTTTGTATAAATCTGTGTAATTCTTCCTTAGCAAGGCAGACATGTTTAGCTGTAATGACTTTACTGGGGAGGAAGTATTGAGTTGGTACAAGTTCACTGCTGGTAGAATATAAAGGATTTAATTCCAGGACTTTAATTTTACCAAGAATGTATAATATATTTTTGAAGGGATGGGGAGCATGCAGTTTATGCTGTGGTCTTCTAGGTGCTCTATGACAATTATCATGACTGTAAGTTCACAGAGACTCGTTAGTTACTAGTAGATAATAATTTTCCTTCCATACAGATTTGAATGAAGTTTGAAGTAGTAAGTAAGATCTGTGTTTCAAAATAACTCCTTCCCTTTGAATCCAAAGTCCTTAGCCGCAAATGCTGGGCAAACAGGGAGAGATGAGTTGCACTGTCCAAGTAACTGTCCAAGCTTGAAGGAGCCCCAGATCCTTCATTTGTGATCTCTTTCTGTCATCAGCCTTGGAGTAGATGCTTGAGGAGGTGCTGATCCTCTCTTGAATTCCATGCTGAAAAAAAAAAAGAAAAAAAGAAAAAAAAACCTCAGGCAAAAATAAGTTTCACAGTAACAGCTTTAATATTTTCATCTAGCTCTAGCTTAATCGTGGGGACTTACTCTTTAAATACATCAGCTTTGACTCTGAAGTTCTTACTGATCTTGTCTGCGTCTGAATGTTGCCTTGATACTGATGAGGTTGAGCAGCTGGGTATTTTAATTTTTGCCCTACCTTGTCAGATAAAAAGAAGTTTTCACTCTTGTCTCAGGGTGAGCCTTGAGATGTTTCAAATAATGCCTAGTGGTAGCCAGTATGTTTTGTAAAGAATGAAGCAACAGCTGTGTTGCTCTAAATGCAAGTAGTGGTGTACAGCCTTCTTTGTATCCACCTTGGCAGTTGGAGCACTTATTTTTCAGGTGGAAGGTCTGCTTGGAGAGCCTCAACCCTTATCCAACCCATGATCCATTTTTGCTTAGTGGCATACAGGCTATGCACATATATGTCTGTGAGAGTTCCTGATTCCTATATTTAAAGCCATATCACGTAACATAAGAGGTAAAGATTAAGTCACCAGGAGGAGAGCAGACTTCTGAGTTTAATAATTAAGGTATACAAGGAAGAGCAAAGGCTTGAGTTTACTGTCTGCTTCCAGGAATTTTTTTTCCTTCCTGAGCAGTTATTTTGTAAATTGCCCTCTGAGTTTTATTTATTACTAATAGTACAGTCTAGATGAGGGCTCTTGGCTGCTTTATTGGTAAGGAGTTTGTTTAACAGAAACAATTAAACAAGAATTATAAGAGATCAGTGGTTTTGAAATTAATGCCCTTGATCTGAGTTTTTTTATATTTGACTTCTTTGCCAGTAGTGTAACTGAGGCATAGCATCTGAATTAGATACTGTGGCATTTTGCTTGTGCTGTTGATTACAGTTCCTCTGACCTGTGAGAGGGCTAATAATCTTTCTTCATGGTGAGAGAATGTCAGCTTGGAAGTTATATCTCTAAGGAGGAGAGGAGGACCTAAGAGTAGAGGAAGGTAGCTGATGTACTCTGTGTCACTCAGAAGCTGAAAAGGTGGATGTTGTAAAGTTGGTGGTAGCCAAGGCAGGGTGGGAGGCAGCTGAAGAACAACACCTGGTGATTCCTCTCCTCCTCCCTGTAAACATGTTATATTATTACAGTATAATATTGCATTCAAACACTGTAGGTTTGTTTTTTTTTTCCTACAACATAAGGCACCTAAAATCTTGCCATTACCAACATGCTGATTTGCATTGCATCAGCATTGTCAGAGGCTTGCTATTCCTTTAACTGAGCAACAGATACGGGATCCAGAAGCAAAGAGGGGGTTTTTTAAGTGTTAGAAGGAAGTAAGATGAAAATTGGTAAGCACCTAATTTTGTACTGAAATAAAAAATTTTAAAAAGTTTGAATTTCTGAACTGTCTGGTGTGACGGCCCCATGTGCAGTAGCTTTTAGTACTTCTGTATTCAATTTATGGCAATTTATAGCTGTTTGCAGGGCTGTCTGCTAATCAGCATACGTCAGAAGTATTATTAGAGGAATAATTTGTACTTATTTAATGGTGTTCCAGCATGTTGTTTGGTCGGGCTTTTTCACTGTCACTGTTCTATTGTTATTTAGTAGTTTTTTATTTCAGTTAATAATGTGCAATGGTCTTGTGAAACAGGAATTAATTCTTGCTAGTTGGAGACAGGGAAGCAGGGTGTGACTAAGTTGTTCAGGATTTTGAAAGACTGAAATAAAATTTGGAGTTAAAATAAAGATTGTGAATAGAGAGATGTCTGTACTCTGTGTGGACCAGATGCCTCATTCTTGAAGAAAAATGACTTTATTAATAAGTGCTGTTTAATGCTTCAGGTTTTCTTTTGCGTTCTCTATTTTTGTTGTTGTTTGTTTGGATTGCTTTACTTTTTTTTTTTTTTTTTTTTTTTTTTTTTTTTTTTTTTTTTTTTTTTTTTTTTTTTTCCCTTTCCTGTCTCCAAATCACAGTAGTCTAATTGAAAAGCTGTGGCATTGTGGATAAAACTGCAAGTATATACTCTATTCTCTTGGCAGCTCATGCTTATGGAAGGGTAGGGGTATATTTATCTCGAATAGAAGCAGCCTGAGACCTGATTTTTATGGTCCTTATCTAGAAGTCAGGGTGTTTTACTATAATATCCTTCATCAGTGTTTCCACTTGCAGATGGGGTCAGGTTTCGGGTTGGTTGTTTGGATTGGTTTTCATAGGTTTCATTTTGCGATGGGTTTCTTTGTTTGTTTTCTGCTTCTCTCAGATACAATTAGATTGTGTTAGATTGTAATCCAGGAGTATTCATAGATGGTATTTTATTATCAGTACTGTAAGTTGAAGTAACTTCTACTTAGCTTTTATCACTTTATTTGGACATTTATCAGATCCTGTTTGGACTTGAGATATTTCTCTGCAGATCCTGTACTGTTTTGCATGACCTCATGCAGTTGGCAGGGAGTGGCTGTCTGGACTGGAAGTGGCTTGGAATGCACATTCAGAACTGTATTTTTCTGAGAAGTGGGTGGAGAGAGGTATGGAAAGGACAGTGGTGAAGTACCACCATCTTTGCCTCACTTTGGATGCTTCTTTTATTACTCACTGGAAATAGTAATGAAAGGCAGGCCAGGAGGAAACAACTGTTTGTTCAGAGACCAGGATTTTTCTTTTTGGACAGTGCTTTCTGAAGGAATACCATGTGTAATGTAAGCAGAGATCAGCCCAAAATAACCAAAGTAAATAGATGTCACTAACAGTTCTTGGCTGTCGAGTACTGTGGAGTGCTTCTTAATAATTCTTACTTTTAAGAAATCAAGTTGGTCTTGAGGTGTGATAACTTCAGTGATATTGTCGCTTCCAAGCATTTAGGCCTATTTAATTTCTAATGCCAAGTGATCAAGGCAATTAGCTTGAAAAAGATTTCTGTGTAATTAATAATTACGTTTCCTCTTGACTGTGGGCTTGGTACTCATCTGAAAGCTCTCCAGGACAAATGACCGATCTTTTTGGCAAAAATGGCAAGTGCAGTAGTATCCTTATCATAGGTTGGCACAGTTTTATTTTCTAATTATAGAGAAATGTGGAATGTTTTTCCCTGCCAGGACCTAAGAGCTGCTTTAGAGGGGGAGGACAGGGACCTATTGGAAAGCTAGCCAAGATATTGGCAGCTAGTTTGACCAATAAGGATGCCAATGCGACTTTGGAAAGGACATTTAAAACTCTCATCTCCAGCAGATCGCCATGCTGTATGCCATGCTCTGATTTCTTTTTGGGCTGGAACCTACTGCACAGTAGTCCTGTTATAAAATGAGCAGCCTTCCTTAGAGGCTTTGTCCATTTAAAAATTTTTCTGCTCTAGTATTTTTGTTTATTCAATTTGATATTCTTGCAACAGTTTCTGGAGAGATGGTTTGCTAGTTCTACTTCCTCAGGCTTGTCTATAATCAGTCTGAGAGGAAAAGGGTGACTTTTTATTTCTTTTCCACTCTATTTCCATTGTCTCAGGGTTAGCCAGACTCAAACTTTTCACAAGTGAAAGAGTAAAAAGTATGCCGTATGATCAGTGTTAAAGTTTTTGCTGTGTCTAAACTCCAGTTCTGGTTGAAATATGCCTATGATACTTTTCAAAGATAGTATTTTTAATAGATATAAAAATTAAAAAAATTAATAGATATTACGTTTGTGTAACTTGTCACAACCCTCAATAATCCCATATGGTGGGAGAATAAAAAATTTGTTAGTTGAGATGATTGATGTTATTTTTCTCCAGTCCTTGGTAATAGAGCAGTGTTTCCTTTGAAAGCTTGAAGGCAATGTTACTTGAGAGACTGTCTGCCCAACAATGCCTGATGTTATGTTTTTATTGTCATATCTTGTCAGGAAAGCCTGGCTCAAAATTTCAGGTGATGGTAGTGGCTGTGTTGTAGGTATTCAAGAATCTTTTTCTTTTTGTGACAGTATGACTAACTTGATTGGAAAGGGGCACTTAGAACTTTAATTAGAGCTAGCTTCAGTAAAATGATAAGTCCAGTGTTATCTATGCAGTCATGTGATGAAACTTGATTGAAACAATAATTTTGACTTAAACATTGTCTTCTGTACTGGTGAGAGGGAAGGAGCTTAGTGGAAATAACCGAAGTAGCAGAAAAGAATTGAAAGTTTCTGTGAAAAGCTTATTGATATTGTTCTAATACCTAATGTCAAAAAGGAATAGAGGCTGTTGCCCATCAGCCAGGTTCCCTGCTCATTGAGAAATGTATTTGTCCTGTTCATCTGGAAATTCCACGTGTATTTCTGCCTTTTAAGGATGTCAGGTGTTAATTTGGAGCTTTTAAATATAAAAGGTACTGGATGATGTTTGCAGAGAACGTAGCTTTGTCCTCTGGCTTAGCAAATGGTTAAACAATGCCACACCAAGCAGGAGCATTACTGTATGTAAATTGCCTCTAGTTTTTTGCTCTAAATTTGTAGTTTTATATTAACACCCACTTAGGAACCTGTTGAAACAGGTATGAGGACATTGAGATGGCTTATGTTCTAAGTACGGGCCATTTATCTTTCGTTTTGGAGGCAGACAAGACTCACTGCCTCTGTGTCCTTCCATAAGGTCCTAATTAAATGTGTTGGTCACATGTCCCTTCTACTTCCATTTTAGGTCTTCTGCTCTGAAGGAGGTGGGTGTTTATTGTTTTTGTTTGTTTGTTTGTTTTTGTTCTGTTTTGGTTTTGTTTTCCCAGTAAGGTAGTTGGGAAGGTATTGTGAAAACTGTTGCTATGATTTGGACTCTTTCAGTGTCTGAATAGCTGTGTGTCCTCTCAGGAATCTTGCGCTGTAATGGTCTGTGGCATGCAAGTGACAGTATCTTTTTGATAATGGTCCAGAATTTTTAAACTTATGTCATGTTTATCACATATTCAGTTAGTATGTGCATTTTTCTGGGACTTAATATTCAAGAGCGACTAAGTTTTAAGAGGAAATCAGCAAAACGTGGGAAAAGAGTAGTATGAAGAAGGACTGAGTTTCTTTTTGTAGCTTATATACAGATGTTGGCCAGGTGTTCCCAGAAACCTTTTCTTCCTGATGAACACTACTACTTGCTGCTTTTCCAGGTCTTGCTTTGGGTTGCAAGCCACCCCTTTTTCCTGGGCTCAGGCTGCAGTCCAGAGTGCAGTGGTGTCTCATTTGGGATTTAAGGGGTGCTGGGTTGAAGTAGGATCATCTATTTGCTTGTGTTTCAGATCAGTGCCAGTAAGGTGGACTTATCATCCTCGTAAGCCAAATTACTGACCTTGTTTACGTTACACTGTCGGCTCCATTTTATAGTATGGACTGTTGCTATTTTGGACCCCTGTTGTTGTGAAAGCCACCTTTCTGTGATCCTAATTGGTCCAAAGCTCATCTGTCCTGTAAGAGCTTTAGAGTTCAGCTGCAAGTGAGGCATGATCTAAGTAAGACACTTTAGAAAGTGGCCTGGGGTTGTGCAAGTCCCTTTTTTAGAGACCAGAGCAGTCAGGTAGCACGTCATCTTTAGGAGAAACTGTAGCTGAGCTTGCAGTTTACAGCCTCCAGTAGCTTGTACAGAAGAGATATCAAAGTGCACCTCTGTTTTGAGAACAATGATTTTTCAAAATGTTTTGCCGTAGTCTTTATTTTTGTCATGAGATCCGTGATACCATTAAATGAGATGGAAGACAGTAATATGAGGGAAAATGAGTTATGAGGAGAGGAATGCCTGTTCCATGTTTTCTCCCCTGTTCTTGAAATGTGTAGTAGGGTGGGAGAAGATATATAGGAAGACAGGCTTGAGAACATCGTTGTCAAACTGAAAGAGGGTAGATTTACATTAGGTATTAGGGAAAAATTCTTTACTGCATGCACGTTGAGCCACCTGGAGCAGCTTGCCCAGAGCAACTGTGGCTTCCTCTATCCCTGTAAGTGTTCAGGACCAGTCTTGGATGGAGTTCTGAGCAACTTGGTCTAGTGGAAGGTGTCCCTGCTCATGGTAGAGGGTTGGAATGAAATAGACTTTGAAGTCCTTTCTGACTCAAACCACTTTATGATTCTGTGAACGTTGTAGGGCCTCTGTGTGAAATCGTTTAAAATAACTTGAGTAAGTGGCACAAAGTAATGAAATAACTAGCAAATACTTAATGAGATTAAAGAAATGCTTGTGAGATAAACGTGTACAAGGGGAAGATTTAAGTTAGTTAAAAGGACAGGATGGCCACTGTGTGTAGACCAGTACAAACTAAGTCGTGGGCTGAAGGAGAGACATGAAGATGAGGTGGTGTCTTAATTACTTTTGAAACTCTGGCTGATGAACTCGCCTTCTTCTTAATATTTTGTCTGAAGCGTTAGCATTTTAATGATACAGACTGTGTTAGTATTATATCCGTCTTCAACCCTTAGTGCTAAGTGGATAGTATGCTTGAGTATGAGAGCAGCAGCAGCATGAGATTTGCTTGGCATGGGGTTGTGTTTACAAATTGGAAATATACTCACTTGACCAACTTTGTTGTTCTTACACTTCCAGATGGATGGAGGCCTGTTTGAATGAGGAGCTGCCTGCCACGACAGAGCTGGAAGAAGGATTGAGAAATGGAGTCTACCTGGCAAAACTTGGAAACTTTTTCTCCCCTAAAGTGGTTTCTGTGAAGAAAATTTATGACAGGGAACAGACTAGGTATAAGGTGAGTGCTGTTGACCATGGATACTTCTTTAGGTAGGCATCTAATATAGAAGTATGTACACGTGGAGGTACTGTGAGAAAAGACGCAGAATATTAATTTGTATTAATCTTACCTGAGGTACTCTGCCTTCACGCTGGAACAATGGTTAAATGAGGAGGTTGGGTGGACTCTTACCTTTTTATCTAAGCTTGCACTTAGGTCAAGTGCTTAGTCATAAACAGTCAACATAGGCATATATAGAAGACTTCATGCTGCTTTCCTGCAAAAGTGCTGTTTTCACTATCTGTGTTAATGAAACTTACTGCTGTTCTTGACCGCTGTGGTGTTTTGTTTCTTACGGCCCTCCCTCTTGTTTCTGCCAATTTTTATTTTAGGCAACTGGTCTCCACTTCCGACACACGGATAATGTAATCCAGTGGCTGAATGCCATGTCTGAGATTGGTCTCCCCAAGGTAACTTCTGTCTTGTACATCCAAATAAATAAATAATCTTGGAAAAGCTTTGCATTCTGTGGAAGCATGTGCTGTTATAAAAAAATCGGCACACTTACTCTAGTTAATTCTTAAATTTCTAGATTTATATAGAAACGCTCTCCTAAAATTTGCTGAAAGATTTCATTCTTCTACATGTGTGAGAATGACTAGGAGCAAAATAATTTATCCTTGTGTACCATATCCCTGATGTTACTTATCTTGCATAATATCTGCATTACATCATTCTTGCCATGCATTCTTTTGAGCACTATCCAGGCTACAGTTTGATTGTGGAAGTTTTTTTAGAAATCAATGCTAAATGTAACAGCGCAACAGAAAGTACTATCTTCTGTTTCTTCAGATTTTCCTATGAAATTTTCACATTGAGTTGAAATGTTCCTGGTATAGCTTAATCAAACATAAATTATTGACTTGACTAGAGAAATGGCCAGTTAAACTTCTCAGAACTGATAAACACAGTTGCCTGAAAATATGGAACTCTGATGGCATTGGGCTGATAGTCAAGTTTTTTTGTAGCCATATTATGAAAGTCTCACCAAAACTGGCATTACATAATTTAATCGGATGTATGTTTTCTTTGCATGTGTGCTTGCAAATTGAATACTTCAGTTTTGGCAAATATTTTTAAATAACTTGTTGCGAGTTAACTAGGTGAGCATTCCTGGGATCTATGGTGATCTTACAGAAACCCATTTGGGATTAAGAAATACTGAAATGTGCTGTTAGGGTGGTTAGGTGAAAACAGACGGACAGAGAGATGTTCATTGCCAGGTATGAGGTAAGATTTTCAGATGCAAGTGGGCTTTAGGTGGAAGTAAATGTCTGAGAAGATGTTGAAGAAACTGGACTGGGGTTTAGTACATTTACAAGTGATACTAGTGGTTTAAGTATTTTCCCATGCAGAACGGCCAGGGAACTGATGCTTTGGAACTGCTTTCTTCACAGAAAGAGCAATGCTATTTTGTGTTCATTGGCAACAGCAAGGAACCTTCAAATAACTGGAAAATAACATACTTTATTATGTTATAGTAAGTCAGAACTTCTGAAATGGTTGAAACTTCAATATCAATCCCTTTTGTTATCTTGTTAAACTTTGAAGAGCTTTGTGTTTGAGACTGTCTGAAAGCTTTTGCATCCAGCTAACTGAAAATATAGTATGCAGAGCACCTTAGTGCTGATCTGGGTTTTCCCTTGAAACTGCCTGTCCTCTTGTTTCTCAACTGCGTTTAATCCAAACAAAATTCTCTTTTCTCTCTTCTCCTGTCTTTTATTCATCCTTTGGCTTTCACTGAAGTCCTCACTAATACCTCATGACCCAGTATCTTGGTGTACGCACAAAAGAAAGGTTCTACCCATTCACGTGTGTAGAACTTGGCAGGAAAAGGAGAGCTCTGATTAGGGTATTAGAAACAATAGGAAGCATTGACATTTCAAGTAGGAGAAACATTGGTCCAGGGCAGAGAAACTTGAAGAGTTTTGTTCCTTGAGCCTTTTCTCTAGTGTAATGTGGAAGAATTGAGCTGATGTGATTTGGCTGTATAAAGTGAACATAATTCGGACTGCTAACTTTATCTTTAGATATTCTACCCCGAAACAACAGATATCTATGATCGCAAGAACATGCCACGCTGTATCTATTGTATTCACGCACTCAGGTAAGGAATACTAGACAGAAATCTCATTGCTTCTGAAATCTTTCTGCAAAGCTGAAAGGTGACAGGAGAGAGAACTGAACTGAAGGCTGGATAGGGGAAATTTTCTAGCAGAACAATCTCATCAGGCCAGCAAAGATCCATGAAGCCAATATTTTGCCCTGGGCAGTGGCTGAATCAGGTTCTGAAGGAAAAAAAAAACCAGTTAAGTCTGTTGAGATTACTACCTTTTCATTCCAATTCCCACCCTCTCTGCTGTCTGAGGCAGAGCTAGACATTCTTTAACCAAGAAGATAGTAAGGCACTGGCACAGATTGCCGAGAGAAGCTTCAGCTGTCCCATCCCTGGAAGTTTTCAAGGCTGGTTTGGATGGGGCTTGGAGCAGCCTGGGATAATGGAAGGTGTCCCTGCCTGTGGCAGTGGCGTGAGTTGAAACTAGATGGTCTTTAATGTCCCTTCCAACCCAGGAAGCCTTTCTGTGATTCTGTGATCTGTGTTGAGCTAGCATGAAAGGCAAAAAGTAGGAGTTGCTTTATCCAGATCCACAGATCTGTACACAGCTATATGGGTTAATCCTTCCCTTGTAGCGATTCCGTTTCTCATCAGGCCGCAGGTGAACGTGTTAACCCCATTTTAGTAAGCCAAATCAGCCTAGTGAATACTTCACCACTGGAGATGCCACACCTGCGGTCCTGTGTCCAGTTCTGGCTTCTCCAGCATTAAAGAGACACAAACATGCTGAGGGAGTTGAAGGAAGGGTCATTAAGATGATTAATGGAGTAGAGGATCTCTCCTATCAGGACAGGCTGGGACAGTTGGGACTATTCAGCCTGTATAACATGTAGTGCCATAGAAATTTCAACAATGCATGCAGCTATCTGAAGAGAGGATGCAAAGGAGATGTGTAGCCAGGCTCTTCTCAGTGATGTCCTATGACGTGACGAGAGTCAAATGAACAATAATCTGAACCACAAGAGGGTCCCTCTCAACATCAGGAAATGCTTAATTTACCTGTGAGAGTGACCGAAGAGTAGCACAGATTGTTCTGAAATGAGAGATATCCAGTGTTTTGATCCTCAAAAGCCATCTGGACACGATCCTGGGGAATTTGATCCTATGTGACCTGGTTTGAAAAGGGAGCTTGAACAAGACAAACTTGAGAATGCCCTTCTAACCTCAACCATTCTGTAATTCTGTGAAGTGGTGGGCCAGTTACATTCAACTAAGAGGGTAAGAGAAGAGTTAGCTCACTTGGTGATTATGGGCTGTTATATCGGTTTACCTGTCCTTGAATCTCTATCTCCTAAAATCGTATCATTGTCAGAACCATAAGGAAAAATGACTAGTTCTAATTATTTGCTTCTTTTCTTTTCTAGCCTGTACCTTTTTAAACTGGGTCTTGCCCCCCAGATTCAGGATTTATATGGCAAGGTAGACTTCACAGGTAAAAAAGCCCCAGCACTCATGTATGCTGCCTTTATCTCATACCCTTCTAGATCAGTTGTTGAACACTTGTTTAGGTCAATTAATGGATTGTTACTGTCGATGTCCTAAATTGAAATAAATCTATAAATGAATGGCTGTGAGGAATTTTAGTAATTTAAAAAAAAGAGACTTTATTTGCCAGCTTCTGTGCCAGGCACTGAGACAGTCATCAGTTCACTAATCATTTACTTTCACAAATAACTGTCTTAACCCTTTTGTCACTCTTGTAAGACGCTTAGAGCCTTGCATTCATCTCCTTGGGAGAGTTTGCCATTTGGAACTTAGTACATGGTTCTGATCTCCAGTGACAGTTTAGAGGTGACATCAGCTGAAGAAGTGTTTGACACCCAATCTGCTGCAGGAGATGCCAGCCCAAAGTCGTGTGTCCACACACCTCCTCAAAGTTTCACTTCCTTAATTTTGCCTAAGTGTCAAATTCAGTGTTTTGCATTAGTGAGGCTCTTGCCCAAGGGCATGCATCTGCTTTAAAATATGTATAAACCTTATTTCCCTGCAAATTGGTTGTTGATTATATTTATGAAATGCTAAACTATTAACCCCCTTTTAGAGTTACATGGTATTTAGCAACTGCATGTGTTGATGCACTCCATTTGCCTCTCTCAGTGTAGTCTGTTTGTGGGGTAAAAGAAGATCTTAAACTACCGCCTGTGCATTTTCCTGACCTGTTGGCAATCACAGTTGAAGTATCTCAGAATGGAGTCTATTTCCAGCTCCTCATGAGAGTTCTTGCATTGTTTACTAGTAAGAAAAACTACAGAATACTCCCGTAAGAGTTTCTGGGAGAAATGTATATTTTAGGAAAGTGTGCAAAATGTCTTAGCATTTTCATTTCTTTTTTTTCACTTACTGAGTTACATTCAAAGTATATTATTTAAATACTAATTGTCATCTATTGTAGCCATCCTATTTTTTCTTTAGCAGCAGTTAGTATAGCAGTGCTAATGCGTTTAAACCCATGTAACACTATTTTAACGTATGTTTCAGAGGAGGAAATCAGTAATATGAGGCTTGAACTGGAGAAGTATGGTATTCAGATGCCTGCCTTCAGCAAGATTGGAGGAATTCTTGCGAATGAACTTTCTGTGGATGAAGCTGCATGTAAGGAAAAATGGCATTTTATTTGCTTATTCAAATCAGCTGATCAGTTAAGTGTTGACTTTAATGCTGCATGTTTGAAGCTTAGTACAGTCTTTCTAGTAGGTCTTTTGGAAGATTGGGAAGATGTTTTTATTCATTCCCTTGTGTATTTTTCTTTTTTCCGGAGCATAATGATTCAACTAAAGATACTGTAATTAGAAAGTAGGCTGCAATTTTCTTCAACAATACAAAGTCATGATGGCTTGAGAGATACTTTGATAATTCTTTTGCTTTCCAGTTAATTTTCAGATAATTTTTCTGCTCTTTTTAAATAAGGGATTCTTGATTTCTTGATTTTTAACAGTGCTGTTTTGTTTGGGACTAACTGGCAGACTGTGGCTTTTTTTTCAGTGCATGCTGCTGTCATTGCCATTAATGAAGCAATTGACCATCAGGTTCCAGCTGACACTCTTACAGCAATGAAGAACCCTAATGCCATGCTTATAAATCTGGATGATCAACTGGAATCCACTTACCAAGCCACACTCTACAGAGCAAAGCAAGACAAGATGGAGAATGCTAAAAACAGGGTACCTCAGTTCTTCTTTCAAACCATTTGCATGCATTGTTTTTTTGTATTGCCGTGTAAACTGTGGGGATTTTGTCAAATGTGTGTTAAGGTCCTGTATGTGTAGTCGTAGGTGGATTTACTCCTCATGGCATTCTATTATGTTCCCCAGTAACCTATCTTCTTGCAGAAAACAGGCAGTAGTTAGCTGCATTAGTCTGATTAGCTGTCTAAAATGCGGGCCACATAGATACAGAATTCCTGTCAGCTTTTTTATGTTGGGAATGCATCCTTCTGTTTTCATAGATATATTTTCCTAACAATGAAATGTTGAGCAAAACTGACTGATGCTGGAAATGATCCGTGTTACTTTAGAACACTGTATAACACATGCCTAGCCCTGTGTACTGCTTTTATGTTCTGGAGCTCTAATGTGTGTTCGAAGCTGCCTGTATCAGAGTTTGACTATATTTACTTTAAATGTATTTATGTCTAGGGCTTCTTTTTGCACGTGTAGAGGTTGTGTATGTATGACTTAGCACATCTCTGTATGGGTAAACAGTTACCCTTTCTGACCTTTTCAGTTAGAGGGTCTGTAAGGGAGAAGGAAGCTGTAGAAACCCTGATTAGTTTTTATTTAATCTTCAGATTGCTTCAGAAAGTTTAGATAGAGAGAGAGATGTGTATGAAGAACTTCTGACTCAAGCTGAGATTCAGGGAAACATCAATAAAGTGAATAGTAAGTATCATGTTATAGTTACAGTCTTAACTAAAAGAGTACTTCAAAATGATACCTCTCTTCCTTTTCTGTTATGCTGACAAAATTTCAAGGCAGCTCCCACCCCCTGTGGGTTGTTTTAGTGGTGGGGTATTTTGGTTTTCTTCAGTTGTGTGGTTTTGGTGTTGTTCGTTGGTTTTAGTCTTGTTTTGTTTTTTTAGTCATTATTAGTACATAGTTGTAAGCTTAATTCACTACGACTTTTGTTACCCTTCCTTTTGGAAATGAATTGTCCTTGTTGCTGGGCCCTTCAAATCTTCATCTTGAATAGTGCATGCCATTTCCAGCCATTAGCCTGTTTTTCAGGCTTGTAATTCATAATTGACTTTCTAATTGACTCTGGAAGTGTTTCTTTTGGATTACATACCTAACTTGCTATCTATCATGTCTAAGAGTATTTCTTTGAGCAGTAGGTTGTGTAAACCATGGGCCTTTCTCAAAACTCTGTTTTACTGTTGCTAGCACATGCAGCCATATCAAAGATTGACCTGGCTTTGGGACGAGGAGATGCATTAGCACTGTATGAAGCCTTGGCAACACCAGCCCTGGGACTCCGAGGATTGCTACGTGAAAATTGTGACTGGTATTTCAAGCAGTTTTTGAGTGACAGGCAACAGAAACAGGAGGTATGGAAAAGTTTAGATTACTCTGGTTGGTGAGGTTTTCCCCCTGCTCCCGCCTTTCACCATACAACTGTGTACTAATCACTTGGTATATACCTGCATTACAGTTTAGTGTTGGCTACAAACAGTTAGTGTTAAGAGATGGAAGCATTCAGTAAGGCTGTCTATTATTTGGGTTTTATCTCTGCATTTGAAAGGCCAGCATAATGTTTGTATGTAGGTGTACATATAATTGACCAAACCTTAAACTACGAACTTGTAGGTGTATAGAACTGTTAAAATTAAGGTGTGTCCTCCCTCATTTTACTATTGTCTGTGCCCAAATAATGTGAATATATGTGTTTTATAAACACCTATCTGATAAGTGTGAACTAGTTTGACTGTGGAAAAAACCCATCATATACCCCTTGTAGGCATAGTGCGTATGGACATGGTTTAGTAGTGAACTTGGCAGTATTAGGTGTATGGTTGGACTCAGTGATCTTAAGGGTCTTTTTCAGCTTCAATGATTTTGTGATACCCAAGTTACTAAAGCCCTCCTGCCTCCCTAGTTACTCAGTCTTGTTTTCTATTTGTATTTGTGTAGTGTCATATAGTCCAAGAAGTGCATATGTATAAGGCAAAGCTGCATGTTGGCCAGATTGATGTTCTGCTAACTTTATAGTTGCTCAGAGGTAAAATGCAACATTTCATGATGGATTGTTTCATGCCAGCTGCACAATTACTAATCTCACTCCAGCACACAGCTCATGTACATGGAGTCTTTTCCCACAAAATTGTGCCTTATGTCTTAAATATTTTATCATTTTGGAAGCAGTCTTGCCTTTAATTGCTGTGTTCATGGGATTGCAGTTTCCCTGCAGATCGGATATTATTCTTTCTTTCTCTAGTTAAGTATTTTAGTAATATAAAAGCGTACACATATGGTCTTTCAGCACCCGAACTGAGAATCTGGTGAGTAATTTCTGTTTTCCTTAGGTATATGGCATTTTTTCTGTTTTAAGTTCAAGTGGAGTATTCTTATTGAGGTAATTGAAATTAATAACTTGGCATTGTTTCACCCTTACAGTTTCTGTTTTTCCTTTAGGCTGGCCTTACAGGTCCTCTGCAGAAGGAAGAGTTACAGTTGGGAGTGGATGCTGCTAACAGGGCAGCACAACAGTACCAGCAAAGTAAGGATCAGCAGAAATTATTGCAGCAGAGTCACCATGGATATGATCAAGAAAATGAGGCAGCACAGTATTTGGGTCTATTATGAATGGTCATTGAATGTTCTTTAAATACTTTACAGCTACTAAGAACATTAAAGAGAGTTGGTTGCCCTGATTATTTGCAGCATCTTTTATCCAGCTCTTACAACGTGGCTGGAGATAACAGCATATAATTTGAATTAAGAAACAGAATTTTTGCATCCACCTTAAATAACCTCTTTTTATAGAATACTTTTGTGAATTTTTGTGCTGTAGATCTGTAAAGAAAATTTGGATTGCTCCAAGAAATATGAAATACAGGTTTATGTACTTATTCACACTGAGCTACAGAACCTTTACTGTTTCTGAATATCAGGCAGCAAATAAAATGCAGATCATTTGCTGATTGTTTTTTGATAGATGCTTCTGAGACCATGCAGAGCTCTCTTACTGTGCAGGAGCACAATTCACTTTGTGATAGGTAGAAAGGACACTACCAGAGACTTGAGGAGAGGATTTAGAATAGAAGAGGAAAATAGCGAATGCCGAATTAAGTAGGCAGTGACCTTCAAAGACCTTACTTATTAGGCATGGAAGTCCACATTTGTTTACCTACTTGTGATGTTTTAAGTTAGCCAGCATGTACCCGCTATGGAGTGCCTGTGTTACTGCCTTGCGTGAGATAGAGGTAGAAAGGAAGAGAAAATCGGTATGATTCACTCATCCAAAACTTTTCAGTGACACTTCTTGCTATCAGAATACTGAAATGGTAAAATAGTCCCTTGATAGCTGGACAAAAAGGTGAACTAGTATTAAATGTGATCATTGTGTGTTTTAATTGTCTTCAGTAATGGAAGACTAACTAACTGGGAGTGTTATAACTCGCATCTGAGAGTTTGGCTCTTTCCCTGCAGGTCAGGTATTATTCTTTCTCTAGTTACATATTTGAATAAAATAAAAGTGCTGTTATTATGAGAGTCTCAACTGTCTGCTTCCTTATTTTTTACTATCTTTGAATTTCTAGGACTGGCAGCAGTAGCCAAAATTAATTCAGCAATTCGAATGGGTGATGCTGAGATGACTGTGGCAGAAATGATGAATCCAGAGGCCCAGTTACCAGAGGTTTATGCATTTGCTGCAGATCTTTACCAAAGGGAGCTGGCCACCTTACAGCAACAGAGCCCTGAAGTAAGTATCACCTTCTCTGTTATTTCTGGAAGTTGGCATGGGTCGCTGGGTCTACCTTGTCTGTTTTCTTAAAAACATTCTCTGGAACAAAGGTGTCTTGAGACTTCACAGAACTGCTTTGGTGTTCAGTCTGTTCTAATGTGGTTTAGTCCTTAAATCTTGATCTGCTTGGCCTTGTAAGACTATACATCAATCTCTTATTTGGTGCTCTAGCTTTGTTTAAGATACTTGCCTTTCTACTTTGTTGTCTTAAAGGATGTCCTTTTGCCTTGTTACATGTCTGTTTTTAAAACTACTCCATTGTTACCTATGCGCAGCAGTAGTTTGTATAGAGTGAATAGAATTAATAAAAAAATATGCTGTCCTCTTTGTATGCAGGGTCACCTCACCCATCCAGAACTATCTGTTGCTGTAGAGATGCTGTCTTCTGTGGCCCTGATTAACAGGGCTTTGGATTCAGGGGATATGAATACAGTGTGGAAACAACTTAGCAGTCCTGTCACCGGCCTTACAAACATTGAGAATGAGAACTCACAGAGGTGAGTAATTCAAGGAATCATTCCTGTCCTTGATGTTGCTTACGTACTGTGACTTCATGAATTTTCTTTTCCTTCTCTTAAATCTTACATTATTTCTACATTATTTGTTACAGTATGAATTTAATCTCTGCTGTCTCTTGCATCTGTTTTTGCGATTACTGTTGTTCACTGCTATGATTCCGGTACCGTCTCTCAATGCTTTCTCATGGATTTCACATTAAAGCCATGCTGTAATACCATTAGGTTGTCACTGGTAGTTATGCTAGCTCACCCACCATTTTCTTTGCCCTGGACCCTTATTCAGTGTTTCAGCTCTTTTCTCTTTGGCAATTTTGTCTGTTTGAACCTACTTCACATTTGTGCTGATGTCCTACACACACACAAGCATTTCTCTTTCTCCCCATTTTCAGTTTCAGCCCTCATGTTACCTCTCCCACTTTGTGTGCAGTTCTCAGTGCTGAGTTATGTGCCCTCTGAGCAGTTTGTTGCAGTGTAATATTTACTGGGTTTGGGGGTCTGTTTTCTGACAGATACATTGATGATTTGGTGAAGCTGAAAGCTGAAAGAAATGCAGAAGGAAGTGAATTTATTACATGGAATGATATCCAATCATGTGTTGATCATGTGAATAAAGTTGTGCATGAAGAGCATGAAAGTAAGTTTTTCTGTTCAATTCATGCTAGACCGTAACTTATAAGGAGTGCTAAAATTAGGTGCGTGACAGTATTGATTAAGTTGTGGTTGTGTTGTACATTAGGTATCTAGGAAGATAGTAGTTGTGAACAAGACTTGGTGATCTGTAATATGAAAATCTTGATTACAGGACTGTTTGTTGATGGAGAGATCAGGCAGTCTCTGTCAGTATTTCAAAACTGTTTATTAATCCTTCCAGGGTAAATTTCAATCCTTTTGGGTTTGAAAATGCATTGTCTGGTGTCAGTGTCTAGGATTAGTCTAGAATCTTCTTATTTTGCTTCAGTCTCCCAAATTTGAGCTAGTTGTAGCCTTGTCTTGGAGTGCTCCATCCTTCTTCCTAATTTGCTGCATTCAGTACAAGATATTTTTCTTGAAGTCTTATCCTTTCTTTGATGGCAACTTTTTCCCTGTTCAGGTTTATGTTCCCAGTATTTCATTCCCCGGTTTAGTTCCCAGTATTTAACTCCCTAATCGGAAGATGTGCAAAAACCCTTTGAAGTTACAAGTGTCTAACACTGATCACTGGTGAGACTCCAGCTCCCTGTGTGCAGGGACACTGATATTTGAGCTCTCACCATGACCATGGCTCTGAAGTTAATCCTTCAACGGTACGGTGCACCTTACGCCCTGCGATCTTACTGCTCAGTGTTCCCCTAGAAGGCTTATTGACCTGGAGCATGGAAACCTGTTTCTTTGCATTTATCGAGGTGATCATGGAATCACCACTTATACATTGCACTCACTTACAGGCATTTGGTCATTGGTCCTGTATCGAAGACAACGGGAAGAGGTGTAGTATACATACACAGTGCATACATACACCGTGCCAGGTTCAGCGAGGTTTGGAGCAGCCTGGTCTGTAGTCTTGGTCTAGTGGAGGGAGTGTCTTGCCCATGGCAGGGAGGCTTGGAGCTAGGGTATCTTTAATGTCCTTCCAATCCAAACCATTCTATGCAGCCAGTGTGAGTACTGAAAATTAAACACTCATGAAGGAAAAAAAATTACTGATGCAAGCTAAAAATGGTGAATGAATGTTAATGTAATTTCTATGCTTCTAGCCCTGCATATTTTCTAGTTTCTATTTCTCAGCAGTATTTATGTTAATAACGATCTTCTAGCAGTAATAGAAGACTGGGCCTGAGTGTAATTATGAAAACTTAATCAGCACAGAAAATGGGAGTAATTTTTCTTGTGCTAAGACAGTATTAGTTGGCTTAAAATCCAGAGTGGAGATAGAGGAGTCCTTGAAAATAGTACAATTAAAAAGACTTATTCTTCAGTAGACCCTTGTGATGTTCTTCAGATGGTTTAGTTTTCTTTTTTTTTTTTTTTTTTTTTCCCTCATTTTCATTAAGGGTTCTGAATTTTGTTTATGACCAATACTGAAAGCCTCCTGGGTTTGACACTAGCTTTGAAGCCATCTTTGTAATATTTATAATTTTATAATATGTAATATCTCAGCGAGGCTCAAAGCCTTGCATCATAAAGTGGGAGAGATTTGTCACAAGTGTGTAGGTGATGTTAAAGTTTATGTTGTACACTGAGACAAGCAGATGTCTTCTGCCACTTGTGTACGTGGTGTGTTGTGTTTCACCTTGCACAACTTAGACTCTAGAGAGGTTTAATTTTAAATTAAAAGCTTGCTGTCTTGGTTAACTTGTTTCATACATCTCCAGATAGAGAGTGTGTTTCTTATTTGGGTCACCTGAGTAGGTTTGTTGAAACCACACAAACCAGGCACCACGCTGGGAATGCACACAGCTGGCTAGTTTCATAGTATCTTTTCTATGTAAGAGGTCGCCGTCCAATTCTGAAAGTCTGCGTAGTCCCAACATCCTGTTTGTTTTAACGCTCCTTATCCTGTAAGAAAAGGTGCAGAAAATCCTGTAATGAGGTAAATTGTTCTCCTGGGGAGTTTCCTAATTCTTTGGTCTGCTTTGTATATGTCCTTACGCAAAGACATGTTTTCTCTTTTCTCTATGAATAAGTTAAATTAGTCAGAGAAGGTCCTCAAGCTTTGTGGCTATATTTATATTTATAGTTATATTAGTATTTTACTTTTTCTTTCTGTGCCCTTTCTTAAATTATTGTATCTGTTTTTTGATAGAAACCATGCCATCCTTTTTGTGATGCAGTTCTTGCAATGTCCTCAACAATATTCTCCCCTGATCTCTACTCCATCCAAATATAATCTCTTCCCCAAGATGTTCTAATTTACGTATGAACTTCTGTTTTGTGAGTCTTGTGTCAAAAGAGTCACAGTCTTTGAATACAATAACCAAAGTTAGAGATTCCCACACGGAGCTCCTTTCTTTTCTCTAAAAGACTTCTTTGTTCTGCACTGAAATTCCCTTCTTTAAGCAGGGAATTGAATCGGATGAACTCTGGGATTCATCTCAACCTGAGTTCTTGAATGATTTTCAGGATACAATTGCTATAGATGTAGACTCTGTTTGCATTTAGCTAACTGTAAGGTCTTTATTTTTCTGAATGGTGAATTTTACTGTATTGAATAGTATCCATTTCTCTGATAACACAGCTGGTACTATGTATATCCTTAATAAAAGAGTTTTCTAAAATACAAAGTTACTGTATTTTTAAGTGATATTTTGTGCAAGTCTTTGGTTTTATGTGAAGATTTCTTTTTGGAGAAGCCAGAACCTTTGAATATTGTGAACTCTGTTCGTTTGGGCTTTGATAATTCTCTTCTTGAAGCTCTGAGCGGGGTGTCTGAGGATTCAGTTTTGTCCCTGCATGTAGTCTCCCCGAGGTTTTGATTTTATTTGGTTCTTTTTGTTTGGTTGGTTTTTGTGTGGTTTTGGTTGGTTGGTTGGCTGGTCTTTCTTTTAAACTTTATTTTTTTAAATTGCAGCACTCAATAATTACTACTATTTTGTTGGAGGGAGGGGGAGAATTAGCCTTGGTTTCTTTACTAGTAAATAATGTTTTCTGTTAAAAATATTGTGGTTCTGAGCTGTTACTTGATTTAGGAATGACTAACCACACTTTTCTTCTGAAGCGATGCTTATGATTATTGTAGACCAAGAATGGAACTTTGTCTTTCTCCTCCTTTGCATTCCTCCCTAGGGATTTTGGCAATTGGTCTCATTAATGAAGCTCTGGATGAAGGGGACACCAAGAAGACTCTTCAAGCCTTACAGACTCCTGCAGCAAAATTGGAGGGTGTAGCCCCAAAGGTAGCACAGCATTACCAGGATACACTACTTCGAGCCAAGAGAGAGAAAGCACAGGTGAGTGCAGTTAAGTTCACCTCTTGAAAGACCTTTGCGTTAGTGTTACTGAATTCCCATTGGTGTTGAAAGTCAGGAATCAAAATTGGCAATGGAGAGGTGGGCATTCCATATACCTTCAACTGATCTTTACCAATCAGTTTGGATCTTTCCGTACTAGAGAAGGCTAGTGTTTTCATTCAGCTAACAGTTTGAATCGATGAACTGTGGAGATGGGTATAAGGATATTAAGTGCACATGGTGGTTTGATACAGCTGAACTCAGGTCCCAAGTGAGATATGTGTGGGGTTTTTTGTGGAAAAATAGTATTCATCATCTGTTTTTGTGAGGAGACCATGTTCATTCCAGGAGTACTGAACTTCGGATTGCAAGTTTTCTGCAAGTTTAAGTATTTTCTTCTAATGTTCTTTGTTAAATGTAGTCTTAGGTATACTTATATATGGCAAAAAGAAAGTTTCTGAAAGTGGAAAAATTTGTGAAGTGGTAAATTAGAAAAAAGATGTGAAGCAACATACGTGATACCAGCAAAATATATGCTGTTTTTCAGCTGATGACACTTTCATAGCTTATGACTTTTTTGAGCGGAAGTTGTCATTAGTCAAAGACTTCTACCTACTTGTACATAGTTGCAGCTTTCACTAACTGAAAGGCGAAGATGAAGAGAAGAAGAGCAAGTTTCATCTTACAGGTATATGAAAGGATGACGAGTACATGTGTGTGTACACAAGTGATTTTTGGGTAGTAGGGATAGGACACTGATTTTTTTTTTTCCCTCATCTATTTACAGAGAAGTAGCAGATGTCTGCTTTCAGTGGCTTGAGGGTGTTTTGGTTTCTTTTTTCTGCTGTGGAGCTCATTGCTCTAATAGCAATGCACAGTTTTGTATAGAGGCTAAGGTCTAGATTGTGTTGAACATTTTGTTTTTGACTTAAGGTAAACCTGTGTCATGACAATACCTGGAAGCTGTGTGCAATTCTGATGAAAAATCATTAAGCAGCTTTCCCAAGGGGCTTGACAGGGTTAATGTTCCTCAGGATCCATTTTGTGCTGAAGCATTTCCTCTGGCTGAGTCAGAACGAAACAATGAAATCTTTTTATCCTGTGCTTAAACTTACGCCAAACTGTGCTGGTAACTTCTGAGTCCCTATGAAATTACCTTGTTTGGGCATAAGATGAAGGGCTTCTCCCAGCAGCATGGGAGTAATTCCAGAAATAGAAAGATCATATTATAAGGTAACAATGTGGGGAAAATAAGTACAATCTGAAGTCAGCTGTTAACGAAGTAGTGATTTCTGTTACCTTGGGGCTGAGAGGGATTTTAGTTCACCTGGAGACGTTCAGTTGCTTACTTGAGTGGGGAATGCTGTATCAAGCGTGTTTCTGATGTGATGAGGTGAGAGAGAAAAAAACAGTAGACTCTCTCTGTAGTGTGTGAAACTTTGTGTACCTTGCAGAAAGCCTTGCAGCAGTAAAACTATAGAGAAGCATGAGATGTTTTAGGTAGTCTTCAGGTTGACTTCTGGGTGTAGATAGTACAGTAGAGTTACAGTGATGATTCTCTCCCACACCCTGGACAGGAATTTTGCTGTTGCTGCTGCTCTTGTAGGACTGTCTGGCTTTCAGATGGAATTTGCCTGTGAAGGTCATGTTAAGCTCTTGAATGAAGTATCATTTAGCCAGGTCATTTTAGATCTGCCAAAACAGTGGGAAAAATATGGAAAGCATGTGTTAAGTGTTAATTAAGTCTGGCCATAAAGCTCTTGAATGTTGTAAATAGTGGTTATTTTGAAGAGTGGGATTATTATTCCATTCCAGAACAAAACCTTTCCTGTGTTCTGTTTGTATGAGGAAAGTTGTCAGAGGGATGGCAGTTGCATCTTAGCATTTTTTTTCTGTTACCTACAGGAAGCACCAGTGGGTGGGGAGAAGCTTATGCTTGGCAACTGCTGGGTCATTGTTCTTTATGTAAACTTTGGGACTTTCAAAACACTTGTCCCTTTCCTCCTCTCAAATTTCTGTGTGTAACGTTAGCTCATTTGGCTGGATTTCCCAGCCAAAAGACAGGATACTGAGTGATCACTGCTCCTTGACAAGCAATCTGTTAAAACAAAGATTTAAAACATGGCTTTGATTGCTTTGTGTGTACACCCATCCACAATACGTACAATAATTTTTACTTTGCTAGTTTGTGTAGGTTCGTGAAGTTTTGTGGGCGTGGAAATGAACAGCCTGATGTGATGTTAGTTGCCTAAAGGTTTATTAGTTTCTGCACACAGATGTGCATCAGCAGCTCTCTGTAATCATCTTCTGTTGAAGGACTAACTTCCTGAGAAATCATACCTCTTAGCTAGTATGGCTTTAGGACTAACTGGTACCAAGTCCCTGGCCTTGTGTTCGCTCAGCTTATTAGAGTGATTCCCACTGACAGAATTTCTTGTTTGTTCTGTTTCCCAAAAAGTTTTTTTGTCTGAGAGAAAGTATTGAGTGTGGTAATGCCACAGTAGTCTCTGCTAGGCACAAATCTACATGATGTCCTTGTACTCGAGTCAGGAAGACTGAAATACTTCCTATTCCCTCTGATATGGAAAACTACTCTATTGGCTATTTCTGAATACATTTTATCTTACTTTGCAAAAAGAGCGATATTTTTCTCCTGACAGCCTATGTTTTTCTTGTTGTATTCTCTTCAGGACACACGGGATGAGACAGCTGTACTTTGGCTAGATGAAATTCAGGATGGGATTCATAAGGCTAACAAGGACACAGAAGAGTCCCAGCGATGTAAGTATTATCACGCAGTATTGCAATTAGTCCCCACTACCAGCCAAATGCCAGTTATTCAAGGAAAAGTTGGGAGCTAGAAATGTCATGTACATGTGGCAAAGGAAACCAAATGAACCTACTGGCTTCTGGTACTGGTGTGGTTTTTTGAGGAGTGAATGTCAGATTCTTCAAATACTAAATGTCTTCAATTGTCTGATACACATTTTTTCCAGTTTTGCATGTGACCATTAGACCATGTTATCTCATTGGACAAATCTCTATTAAATTGTTTGTCACTTGTGACTAATTGTGCGTGTCTGTGGGTGGTTAGTTAGAAGTGAGAGTGTTCATATGCACAATTGAAACAGTGTTTTCTGCTGCGCATTACCTTTTATTTGCATGAGATACTGTTGTCTTGGTACTCTTAGATCTATTACCAGACAAGCACACATTTTTCAGATGCAGGGGGTACTACGCATCAATGATACTCACCTTTGCTCCTTAAACGCAGTTTGCAGGTCGACTGGTCCACCCATTGTTGCATCCCTGTCTTTATAACGATGTTGTTTCTGTCTGCAGAAACAATTAAGCAGTTACTGCTTTAGTTGTTGCAAAGGCCTCTTTTGAGTTGTGACTGGCTCAGCCAGAAGAAACTGTGTTAACTGAAACAGATGTCAGAGGAGAGCTGTAACTTTGTGGGTTGAAAAATCAGCACCATACTGGGACTTTGGGCACACAAATTACATGCTGTTAGGTGCAGTTCCACACATGGTTGGACTGTATTGAAGAGGCCTCTATACTGCAGGTTGTCTAGTTGGTTTTTTGTTTGTATTACATGTTTATATGCCCTTAAAATTTGCATATCTTACATACACCCCACCTGTAAGGGTGTGTTCTTATTGCCTTTCTCTGTTCTGCCATTCTTTGCTTGCGATGACCTACTGTGGCTCTGAGCTAACCTGCTTCCCGGTGTTATCCAAGTCTCCTTAGGAATTCTGGCCATTAATGAAGCAGTAGATCATGGTGATGTTAGCCAGACCCTGAGTGCCTTGCGTTCACCTGATGTTGGGCTATATGGAGTCACTCCAGAATGTGCTGAGACCTACCAGCAAGAACTGTCAGAAGTCAAGAAAAGGGCAGCAGGTACACCTTATGTAGCTAACTGTTAGTGAAATAAATGTAAGATTACTGTACATGGAATTGGCACCAGTGGTAAAAAAGCCCCTGGGAAGAGATCTTGTGTTGCAGATGGCAGTTAGGGATGCTTTGTGAAATATGGGGATTTTTTTTTTCAAAAATAGTGTGGGAATAATATAATATTTTCCACTTGTAGAATGTGTTGTGTTTAGGTAGCTCTCATATAAGGTCATTACCAGAAACATTCCTTTCCTTGGAGGAAGAAGAATCTGTAAAGTAGATTTCCTGGTTGTAACATTTGTATGTGTGAAAAGTATGACACTTGTCAAATTTTCAGACTTCTAATTGCAGATTCTGCTCTTAGGGGGAAATTGCAGTGAGTGGGTGAAACACTGGGTAAGAGGAGGCTATCATTATTATCATAACCTACGGACCAAAGAGGGAGGATGGGATGAACCAGCAGAATTTGTGCAAAATGACACTCAGCTGTCGCGGGAAGAGATACAGGTAAGAGTAGATTAACACATCCTCTTTCGCTCAAAAGTTGATGTTCGTACCATTCCCACCCTTAATGTAGCTCTAAGATAGAATGCTCCAATGCCATAGTCGTGTACAGGACCATGATGTTGCTGTTTTTTGAAAGAAAACTTTGGAGTTTCTTGTAAGCACAATGTGGAAAGCTGATGTAACATCCTATTTCTTGTATTTCCATTTTCTTTTTCTGGCTCCTCTTCCAATTGTAACATTAAATCAGAGCACCATATCCGGAGTCACTGCAGCATACAACCGAGAACAGCTGTGGCTTGCAAATGAGAGCCTGATTATGAGACTTCAGGCTTGTTGTCGAGGGTATCTTGTTCGCCAGGAATTCAACTCAAGAATGAATTTTTTGAAGAAGCAAGTCCCAGCAATCACTTGCATTCAGGTAGTGATACCCTTTAATTCTGTTTGGAACTTGTAGTCCGCAGTTGTTTTCTGTACACAAGCTTATTGACAGTTTTTGTTCATTTCAGCTAGTTACAGCACACAGTTGTCTGTGCCTCATATTGGAAATTATCTACAAACATTTCCTTCTTCCAATAAGTTTTGGTATATTATTTACTTTTAGGTGTCATATATAATCTATCCAATAATCACATAGAATTGGAGAGAGAAAAACTTATTTGAGGAAGCTTTACCAATTATTTTTTACACGTTTCAGTGTTTTGGGAATAAGGCAATATGAAGAGCGTTGTATGTGTTCGTGGTGATAATACCATGAGATGCCTTGTTGCTGTGATTCGTCATGAATTCAAGAGAAACAAATTAGTTTTCAGTATTCTTGGGTAAAATGCTGTGATGGTTTGAGTGTCTTTTCTGCTATGAAATAGGATTTGGAGGACGAAGGCAAGTAGGCCTAAACTTAAAGGTACAAAGATGGATTTTTTAACACACACTATGGAAGAAAATAAGAATCAAAATGAAATTTTCAAAAGACTCTTCCTCCCCCACAAACTGTTCACTTTTCCACAAACAACATAAAGAGACAAAACCTGTGATTTTCAGTCAGTTTCACCATTTAAAAAATAGTCTTTCATCAGTTCTTCGGGAGAGGAGTCTCTCTTAGAGTCCCATGGAGACATCGCCACAAGAGAAACAGTCCTCTGGTAGCTCCCATGTCACGAATCTGCAGCCTCCTGAAGGAAGCTTCTACAAACTGTGAAATCCCACCCATTAGCAGCCTTTCCCATGGCTTCATATGGGCCTGTCAGCTTATTAGGGGTACTGTTTAAGGATGCCTCTTCTAGTATAAAACAAAGATTCTCTTCCTCTATCTCTAAAATCACCTTAATCTCAAAAACTGGAGATCTCCTTTTTCCCTAGGAGCAAAGGGCTTCATATCACTTTTTCTTCCTCTGTTCAAAATTCTCCATTAAATCTCAATCATATCAGTCCACAACTTTTAACTAGAGTCATGCATCCTCCCCAAACAGCATTCATTTGTTACAGGAAATTTAACCTATTCTCCATGGTTTCACAAGAGAAGTCCAGCCAGTGAGACAACTCCTCACTCCTTTGTCCCACTTAGGACTTTCACTCTCTCTTCACTGACTTCATGCTGTGTCTTCTCCATGTTCACTCTGTCCCTTTTCTCCTTTACTCAGAAAGGGATTAGTGCTCCAGAAGTTTCGTTTTGTGCCAAGAAAGAGTTAATTTCTTTTGCCCAGGCCTGCGGTGGTCACGTGATCTATGCCGGGCAGCAGCGCCTAGGATTTCAAAGCTGTGCCAATGGGGGAGGCTCTGAAACAGTGGCCAGTAGGATCTCAGTAGTTAAGTAGGCTGATGGAGGCCTCCCCCTCCATCCCTCGGTCTCGGTCTCGTGGAGTGGACCTGGAGCCAGCCAGGGAAAAAGCAGAGTCCTACTGGGTCTCACCCCGTGGTGGAGGCGGACCGGCCCTGTTTACCTGTTCCCAAGGCAGGAAGGAAAAGGAGTGTTGCCCAGGATCTCCCGATTTTTAAGCCTGTGTGTTCACATAGAGGTATCCCTTTTTAATTGGTTTATCAAGCTATAACTTCCTGAAATATCACTTCCGGGCCAAACCACCTCAAATGCTTATCTTCATATTTGTCCAGGGATTTGAAGGATTCAGGACCTGAACGAGACAGTAGGTTAACTCAGCATGAAACTGGGTGCACTTGCAAGGATAGCAATAAAAAAATTCTTTCTGTGATGTTGTAACTGAAATGCGTGCAAATGAAATAGTTGCTTTGCACCCTATTACCATTTTATTGTTTCAGCAGTGTATGTCTGTTTGTTTCTGCCTAAGTAGCACATACTCTGCTTTTATATTTAACAAAACCTCCACACCCACTCCCAGCTCATTAAAATAACACTCTCTCCCTTTAAGTGTAGTCCAACCCCTTGCCTGACTTCTCTTCCCAAGTGTCAGTGGCCCTGGGTGGGCTGGGAAGGCTTAAAATGTTACATTATTGTTGTCACCAGCAGCAGCAGCTAACACATCATCCTCATGTAGAACAATTTCTGTCAACTTGACTGTTTCACTGTATCCTTGACACCTAATTGTGCTTCGGAACGCAAGGGCTCTTCATGGGATAACTTCAAATCTCTCATGATTACAGCTGGAAAATAGTTAATGCTTCACACAGTATGTCTCTTGATAAGACAAGCACGTCTCCTTCATGTTTCATTTAGCCAAAAGGGCCGTTGAAAGCTGCCTGAGGAACACAAAGAAGCTCAGATTTGTAATTACCCCTGTTTAATTAGAAAAGTAAAGTGAGTGTGCCTGTTTTGTTTTCAGTCTCAATGGCGTGGCTACAAGCAAAGGAAGACATATCAAATCCGTTTGGATTACCTACGTGCACAAAAGGACCAAATAGTAAAGGTAGTGCAGGTTCCCTGCTAACTTTTTTGGTAAACCTTTGGAGTAGTGAACTTTGTGGGTAAGGTTTCTATCTGAGTGTTTCGTTTACCCTTCCATAGATTCAGTCAATGACCAGGATGTATCAAGCCAGAAGACGTTACAGAGATCGTCTGCAGTATTTCAGAAACCATGTAAGAGGCTATCTTGTTAAATGTTTTCTGTACCTGACTCTGGTACTCTTTCCAGAATGATGTCAAGTGCTTTTTTGTTTCTTAAATCCTAGATAAATGACGTTGTAAAAATTCAAGCCTTTATCCGAGCAAACAAAGCACGAGAAGACTACAAAACCCTCAGTAAGTATTGCCAAGAGGATTAAAACCAATGTGCCTTGAATCTCTGATTGTGAGGGATCACAGATTCATAGAAGAGATTCCCCAACTCTCTCTGCCTGTCTCCATAGGAGATATGGTCCAGCCCCCTGGTCATCTTTGTAGTCCTCCTCTAGACTCAGTCCTGCAGCTCCACATCCTTCTTATTATGTTGGGGACCCCAGAGCTGAATACAGTACTCCAGGTGGGGTGTCATGAGAGTGGGGTGGTGGAGGAGAATCACCTGCCTTGGCCTCCTGACGACATTGCTTTTGATGCAGCCCAGGATGCAGTTGGCTTTCTGTGCTGCAAGTGCACATTGCTGGGTCGTGTTAAGCTCCTTATCAACCAATATGATGTTGGCTGTGTGATCTATAACGTGAAGACAGTTTTGAGGAGCAATTAGGATGAAGTTGATAGGGCAGTGCAGAGAGTAGGTACTCCTTGAGGCTGAAAGAAAACTTGATTCTAGCTATTTTTTTTTTCCTGCTGAAAAACAGAAGTATAGCTTTGCATCTGACTGTGTGGACTACTACTGACTTTGTTCTTGATTTAGTTCTTTTACAATTTTCTCAAAACAGGAAAATCAAAATGTCTGAAGCTATTTAGAAGTGATGGTACTAATTTGACTCTGGGTACTCCTTGATGTGCTGTTTAAACACAGATAAGGCATATATTTACTTCTGTTTGCCATCCTCTAGTGTTGTCTTTTTTCTTGCCTATTTTTAGTTAATGCTGAAAACCCACCTATGGCTGTGGTTCGGAAATTTGTCCACTTGCTTGATCAGAGTGACCAAGATTTTCAGGAGGAGCTTGAGTTAATGGAACTGCGTGAGGAAGTTGTAACCTTGATCCGATCCAATCAGCAACTGGAAAATGACCTCAATCTCATGGACATCAAAATTGGTTTGCTAGTGAAAAACAAAATTACATTGCAGGTAAGAAATGTGTTGTTGAGAGACCAGCTACACATTGAATTGAGCCCAGTGGTAGTTAGCATGGAGAGCTCCTGGCCTCAGATGTCAGTTGCTCAGGCCCAGTGGAAAACATTTCCCCAGATTAAGTTTTCACTCCCAGTATGTTCTCAGTCCATCCACTAATTTAGTATGTATCCCTAGAAAGAGAACTGTAGGAGGAGAAGAAACAAGTCCTGAAGCTAAAAAAGGCACCAAGACTGTCTTGACGTGGTGAATGCAACAGATTTTGTATTTAAAGGCTTTGAGACTTTTTTGTTGCTCCTTTATGGTTAAGCAAGTCACATGCCACAAGTTTGCAGCCAGGGGGGTGATTTTGGAGGCAGGAGACACACTTGTGCTGCCTGGTTGCTTGTTAGTTAAAGGAAGCCCCCATCTATTTAAGCTTGGCTGGTGTGATTAATTTCCCCCTGCAAGGAAAAAAGGCTCTTGCTGATATGTCATTGTCTTTTCTTCAAGCTGAAGTACTGATCAGCTTTTCATGTCCTGGATTCATTATACGAGGCTTCTCTGAGTGCAAAATCTCAACTGGTGTAGTGAAATATATCTTAGAAGGAAGCTGCAGTGATTGGGTTGATGCTTGCAGTGAAAAGTGCCATTGCTATCAGAGTATGTGGAGGTAGTGAGCTAGCTGAATACGGAACAGTATTTTTAAACCATAAGCCCAGTTTAAAAAAGGAAAACATTTCCAAGTTTCTTCAGAGTGCTACCAGCTCTGATAGTAATTGCTACCAGGAATGACTAACCCTTCTAGGGTTTCAGACAAATTCACAGCCAGAAACAAAGTAGAGCATGTACTTCCAGTTGGAGAAACTGCTGCCATAGCAAATAATGCTTCACTTTAATAGCCCCAGGCATTCCTTGACACTGCATTTCCACATTCAAGAGAAGTGGTTCAGATGCAACTGTTTTCCAGTATTGCTTGTTAGGAACTTCTCAGAGTGAAATCTGTACCTGTTCTTTCTTTCCAGGATGTTGTTTCTCATAGCAAAAAACTTACCAAGAAGAACAAGGAACAGCTCTCTGACATGATGATGCTGAACAAACAAAGGGGAGGTTTGAAAGCACTGAGCAAAGAAAAGAGAGAAAAGTTGGAAGCCTATCAGCATTTGTTCTACCTGCTTCAGGTATGCAACTTCTTATGCTGCTCGGTAACCTTTTGTCATAGAAGGTTATAAGTCTTAGCACAGTGTTTGCTTATGCACTGTAGTTGTCATACAAACAGTAGGGTTGGGAAAGACCTTTAAGATCAAGTCCAACCAGCAACTGTTTTCAGCCACCTTAGTTTTTAGTGACACCAGTGGGGACATGCACACTAAGTAATTTTTCTTGTTGTTGTAGACTAACCCAACCTACTTGGCCAAGCTGATTTTTCAGATGCCTCAAAACAAATCCACAAAATTCATGGATTCTGTCATCTTCACGCTGTATAACTATGCATCCAATCAAAGAGAGGAATACCTGTTGTTGCGACTTTTCCAAACAGCATTGCAGGAAGAGATCAAGTATGTGGTAGCATATGGCACATTCTTGCTGTTGAATCAGTTTTGGCAGTTACTAAAATTGAGGCCCTTTTCATGTTATGTCTAGTGCTTATATGCAGATAGTGCTAATCTGTCCATTCATTGTCCTCTTCCCGTTTCATATCTGTTAATGTAGTCTATAAAAGAGGAATCAAGTATGTCCATTGAAGATGAGGGCTTTTCACTTCAATCAAGATTTCACTGCTCAACATGGCAGCTACTTTTGATCTGAGGCAAAGCCATGCTAAAATTCAGTCTAATCTCAATTCTCCAATGTCTGATTATAAATATGTCCAACAAACTGCAAACTCAGGCTTTACAAGCCAGGAAGAGAGCTAAATCTAAGTTCTCTGGATTTCCAACAGCTAATGAGGAGTCTGAAATCTCTGTTGTTTGGCATTTCTATTTCCTGTCAATGTTAGAAACTCGGGCTGTCCTCAGACATGTTTTGATGGATTGGTTAGGCCTTAGGAGCTCAGTGTTACAGGACTTCAATTCTTTACCATGCAAAGTGGCACAGCTTGCTGAGGAAGAATATGCAATGAAATTTTTGAGGAACTTCCCTTAATCACTTTTGAGAATGTTTTTTAAGCATGAAGATGATATATGCCCTGAAACAGATAACAACTTCTAAAAAACATGTGTTTCCCCTCCCTGCCCCCTTCACACACACCCCCCTGCCCCGGTCCAAGTCATGCTTGGAACAGTAGTCCAGGGAAGTGTAGGCAGTGACAGAGTTATGCATACCTCAAATTTCAAATAGATTCTTTCTTCTTCAGATCAAAAGTAGACCAGATACATGAAATTGTGACTGGGAATCCTACTGTTATTAAAATGGTGGTAAGTTTCAATCGTGGTGCCCGTGGTCAGAATGCCCTGAGGCAGATCCTTGCACCAGTTGTGAAGGAAATCATTGATGACAAGTCACTTAATATCAAAACTGATCCTGTGGATATTTACAAGTCCTGGGTTAACCAGATGGAATCTCAAACGGGAGAGGCCAGGTATGGGACCTGTTAATACTGTATTTTTCTCAACATTGCTTAGCTGCTTTGCATTGCTCAGTGAATTGTTCAAAACCACCCTTGGTTCCACTGCATGCATCTGTCCAACTGATTGTCTTGTCAAGACAGCTTTCATCTGAGAGTTCTAAAGTTCGTATTCTGGTTAAGGTGCTGAGAGTATTGAACAGGAATGTCATTAGGTGATGGAAGAAGAAATGTTTGGTGTTTTCCTGTGTTAACTTGATAGTCAGCTATGAGACATCCTCTAACCTAAAAGAATGTATTGCAAGAAACTGTATTTGGGAATCCATTCTGTGTCAGTCCGTGTTCATGTCGTGCGTGGCCAGTGCAAACAGGTACTATTCACAAGCACGCAAAGCTGCTCTTGCTGGCAGAAAGCATCACATTGCAGTTTTCTTGGTCCTGACATCTTTCTAATTAATGTCAGCAACTGATGACATGACATATTGAGCTATGTGACTTTGCCGTTCTGGTTTCTTTTTCTTCATGGTGGTCATTTGCTAGAACTTGATTCTGTTGTGTTATTGGAGGTTTTTAACCTACTTTAAAGAAAGGAAAAGCCATACAGATGGATAAGTTCCTCCATATCTAAAGCAACCTGCAGTCATATACCTTTGTATACTCTATGCAAAATTCTGGGCATCTTAAAACTGCAAGTGAAAATGTGTGTTCAGATTAGTCTCTGTACATGAGATTGAGGATACACCTTTATGAATTACCAGCTGCATCTGTCTGTGTTCACTGGAATACTATGCAATAGTTTCAGCTGATTGAAAAAATAGATAACTATTCTTTCAGCAGCATGTTATATTGATTTTATGGGTGCTGCTTTAGCTTCTGCTTGCATCCAAGATTTGATCGTAATACCCAAATTCAAGCTTTCGTTTTCACCAGTTTTCAGTCTGAAGTACCACTGTGTGTTACGGATGCTGCTTTTTTTCCTAGCATGCATGCCGTAAAAAAGATTCGGTTTTGAGTTAGCTGGGTCTTTCTCTCAGTGGCCATTGCAAGGGAAGGTAAAGGAAGTAAAAGCAAAAGAATTTCAGCTCTGATGGTGCCAAGCAGGTTAATTAAAGGCAGTTCATAGCTTTTGGCAGTGAAGTGAATATAAGCGTGTTTCTGTGTCAGGCTATACGTTCTTGAAGTGTACTAGTTTGAGTAATACTCTCCTTTATATGCCTTTTTCAAATAGTAAACTACCATATGATGTTACGCCTGAGCAAGCCCTGAGTCATGAAGAGGTGAGGACACGCCTGGATGCCTCAATCAGAAACATGAGGACAGTGACAGACAAGTTCCTGTCTGCCATTATTAGTTCAGTGGACAAAATCCCGTGAGTCTGATGCACCAGTGTTATCTCTGAGAAATTGCTGACGTCTGCATGCTTGCAGCAGGCTTATTTGACCTTTTCTTTCTCTCAGTTATGGAATGCGTTTCATTGCCAAGGTCCTAAAAGACTCTCTGCATGACAAGTTTCCTGATGCTGGTGAGGATGAGCTTCTGAAGGTGAGGATCTATACACCTTTGTGAATAATTGTCAGCCAAACGGGCTGTGGCAGGCACATCTCATTCTTCTCTCTTTGTTAGGTGTATATGTAGAGAGGAGCGCATGTAAACATATTCATTTATCTCTATGGGTAGAAAATATTTCACATCAGGCTATTGCTGTTAGCTTCATACACATCACTTGAGATGTCATACATTGTTTAAAATGGAGGTGTCCTACTGTTTTGCTTTTACTATCTTGGGCATTTGGACCTTTAGGTTTCTTCACCTGCGGTTTACTGTTGCTCCTATAAAGTAGACCTTGGGTTAACTAGTGTGATCACAGCCTGCTGCTCCTTCCTTAAAGAGATGAATTTAAAAGTCTGTATGGAAAATTCTGATATTCCTAATGCCCCACTCTGGGATGTTTTGACAGCAATATGTAGAGTCACTTCCCATGATGCCTACTCAGTTTTGTATTTTGCATGTCAGTTGGTTTGGAGAACTAAAAGGATCCTAATATTACTTGCACTTAGATGACTACAGTGTTGGGGTTTTCACTGAAATTTCTTTGGTTTTGTGGCTTTTGGTAAATTGTGAATTTATGCCCCTGAATGCTTTACTTTTTAATACAATATAATTTGGTTATTAGAACACTTGACAACATCTCTTTAAGCTTCTCTGCCTCTGCTTTATTACAAAATAATTATCAATCTGAATGCTGTTTTCTTCTCTCTTCTAGTTCTGTGCTTTCCCATTCTGAGACATCGGTTCTTTCTATGCAGGTGAATTAATTTCTTCCATCTGTAAATTTAGGTGGAAAACTGCAGGTTTTGTTAATCCTCATGGAAACAATGTAACTGTCCACATGAAAGTCAAAACTGCAGTTGTGTGCAATAGCTACTTGTAGATTTTTTTTAGCAATCAAAGATAGCCATATAATATACTGTTATTTTTGCCCCATAAGCTCAAATGTCATTAATTCAGTTTCTTTCATGGATTTTTTTTTCTTTTTACTGGCAGTGAACACTTTGACTGTTAATGGTCAGCAGATTGGTAACATCCCACGGCATAATTTGTGAGAGTACAGCAGAGGCTTGCATAAAACACTTGTCAAAACATGACCTCACTGAAACCAGTTGTTAATTTCTGGGGCTGCTTAGCGATGGTTAGGGTTTTTCTCTGTGTTTTCAACTGTTTGTTCAGACCCCAGTCTCTTCCATGCATTTAAATCACGTGGCAGGCAGGTGAGGCCAAGATTCAGTTGCCTGGTCTTCTGCAGATGAGCATGTGGGGAGAGAGCTTTGCTTTAAGTCGGCATAGTAGTTTCATTTCTAGAATTACTTTTGGCAAAATTTCCAACACAGCTTAGAAGAATATTGTGAACATATGAATAATGTGATAATCTCAATCTGTAGCTCCTTGAAATGTACTGCTGCTCACATTTGACTAGGTAAATTGGATTTTTGAAGCATCAAATGCCATTTGTTTACTGTACTTCTGATTTTCTTACTTCTGGATTAAATGGTTTCTCACTAAGTAGGGATATTTTATGCCTAAATTTGTCGCTGGCTTATAGAAGAAAGCTTTTATTCTGAAAGAGAAAAGGGCTTTGGCCAAGAAATGGAAAGTAATTTCCTCAGTTTTACTTCCTGGTGTGCCAGTCTTTCTCCCTATTTTTGCTTTGTCAGAGATGGCAGCCAATGCTGCACGCTTCTTTAAAAATCAGCTCTCGTTCCATACTGAATCTTCATTATCAGATTCCTCTGTACCATGGTCATTCTGCCCTCCGTTAGCCTAACTCAATTGCATTTAATTCTCCTGACAGACTGTCTCATGCGCATACCAATAGTTCTTTGGTAACTTGTATCTCCTGTCCATACATTTTTGTAAGTTGGAGCTCTAAATCTTTATGCATAGGAATATCTGCTGCTGTGTTGTTCTATGACTGGAAGTGCTCAGGCTTTCTCTGTGTTGACCTCCCTATTGCATCTTTATGATGTCTGCTTTTTTTTTTTTTTTTTTTTTTTCCCCTGTAGATATTTTGGGATGGCATGTGCTTCTATACAGCAGAACCTTTGTCCTGGAAAGAGGTTTACAAGGAAATAATTTATCAAAACACAGAGTAGTTTCAATAAAATTCAGTTGCGTCCTGTGCTGTTGTTTGTTGATGCATTTTTTCTCTCTTTCCCAGATTGTTGGCAACATACTCTATTATCGTTACATGAATCCAGCCATTGTCGCACCAGATGCATTTGACATCATCGACCTTTCAGCTGGAGGTCAGCTGACAACAGATCAACGCAGAAATCTTGGTTCCATTGCAAAGATGTTACAGCATGCTGCATCCAATAAGATGTTCATGGGAGACAATGCTCATCTAAGCATCATTAATGAATACCTATTGCAGTCATACCAGAAATTCAGGTAGAAGACCATAGCTAAATATGCTGGGAAGTTTGGCAGAGGGTAAACGTTGTAAGTAACATGGGAAAATAGTAAATTTAGAATATGGAAAATTCTGTCTCTGAAATACGCAGTTTGCTAAAAATAAGAGATTTCAATCCAGACTGCCACACGCATCAGTGACAATGGCAGATATAACGTGTACCTGGAATTCATGAACGGTACATTGTATGTTAATGAGATTTCAAAGTCAAAAGTTTTGAGTGTCCAGAATAAAGGTTGCTTTTGCACGTACTTATTATGGTCATCTTATCTCTCCTGTATTTTGGGAAAAAGGTGACTAGAGGTAGTTGAGGGCAAAGGATGATAATGCAGTGGGGGCAGGAGAACGTGGTCACTGAAGCCAGTTCTATCAATTCTGAAAATGAGCAAATGTCAACATGTCCTGTATCAATGACTGAATTTACTAGGTTGCTTTTGATGTGTTAAACTAAAGCTAACAAAGTGTAGTATGCTCTAGTGTACCGTAGTTTAAAGAGAAGAGTCTATGCTTGAGATTGTCATGGGCAGGTAATACTCTTGACATACCACATGACTCTCAGAGTCATACTGACTGTTCTCTCCTTTTTTTCTGAAGACGTTTTTTTCAGGCCGCCTGTGAGGTTCCTGAATTGCAGGATAAATTTAATATTGATGAATATTCAGACTTGGTGACTCTCACTAAACCAGTAATTTATATTTCTATTGGTGAAATCATCAATACACACACTGTAAGTATACATTAGTCATAGTTGCTCCTTATAAGCAGTGTTTGCGAAGAAAATGCTGCTTCTATCTGAAACGCAAAGGTACCAAGTACAAGGCTGAAAGTTGTCACGATTGTAGTTTGTGAGAGCTTGTTTATTCATAGAATCAAGTAATTTAGTTATGGCTTCACTAAGTCTCTTTGGAAAGCATTTAAGTATGTGATATTGGCACAGCTCTGAATGTTGACATTGCTGCTTTGGAGTTCAGTGATTTTTTTCTAAAAGATACCAGCCTAAAGTAATGTAATTTTACTGTCTAGAAAAGGATGTACTGTTAAAACATAATTGTTTTTTCTGTTCATCTAGTTGCTCTTAGACCATCAAGATGCAATTGCTCCTGAGCACAATGATCCAATTCATGAGCTGCTGGATGATCTCGGAGAGGTTCCTACAATTGAGTCCTTAATAGGTGGTCTAGTTTGTTCTGCTAAAGTAATATGTGGCATTACCTTAAATGACCTAAAGTGCAGTAAAGGAGCAATATAAGAAATCATCGCAGGTCATTTGGGAGGGATGTGCTCTAAAAAGAAGCAGCAGATTTGTTGCAGTATATTTTCTCTGCATAGTTTACTGCCTTGAAAAAGCAGGGGTTCTTTATCTTCTCCCCACCCACCTCACCTCATCCCACTCTAGAAGTTTCTTGAAGACAGATGGATATTGATGTATTTTCTTGATTCCATTACACCAGAGCCATTTCTCTGTGCTTGTCCGTGTTCCAGCTTGTTTGCAAAGGTCTGTCCTCCTTTCTGGAGATCTGTAGGTGTTCCTTTCAGACTGTGGTAATAAATGTATTAAATAGCCTGTGTTCCTTTAAGAATCTTTGGCATGGGGACAAATAACATTTTTCCTCTCCTTTAGAGTTTTTTTCCTTAAGAAAAATAGAATTTTATTCTCCTCCGGCTGGGGGAAGAAGGAACTAACACTACTAATCTGTAAAACTCTTCTGGAAACCTGAGGTACAGTTTACTGCTTCAGGATATAACACATACTGATAAGATGCACAAGTGTTTCTCCTTCATTGGCTTCTATGTTGCAGTTATTTGAGGTTTCTAGTCTGGGGGCGGGGGTGGGGGGGGGCAAACCAGGCACAGTTTTTGGAGAGGATGCTCTGACAGCAGACACCTTGAAGTTGCTTGATGAGAAAAGTTGGAACCTTCTGAAGGAGTGACTGCAAGCACATTTTCTTCCAAGCGCTGACAAAGAACAGAATGTAAGAAGCATTATCTGAACAAGCATAGACCATGGGTTTAGCTAGAACTTGCCCTCCTTCCCCATTTCATTTTTCCTGTGTGCATTGTGTCACTGTGGCTACTATGTCAGTGGTAAATATTTCTGTAGCCCTTTAAAAAATGGGGGAAAGGTACCAACAATTGTTCTGGTGAAATCTCGTATGCAATTAGAGCAAGAAAATTTCTTTTTTATGGGATAGCTTACTTTGTTTAAGAGATGATGACAGGCTTGGTTGCTAACAAGGGCTTCACTCTTAGCTTGACACATTCATTTTGACGAGGACACAGACATATGGGCATCATCACATTTTTGTTTCTAAAGTACTTTCAGCAGTTCAACCACTCTTCTCAGTGAGATACTGATACAGTGTGGACTACACGTAAATCTTCAAGGGATGCAAAGTGATTTTGTGATGCTGTTCTGGCCAATGCATTCCCTCAGATTTGTTATGGAAAAGTCTGTAATATATTCTAGATTATGTCTTTAGAAGTTGGTTTGGGGTTTTAAGTGTCCTTTTGACAGTATAGAAAACAGTCTAGGTTTCTGTGATCTGTTATGTAGGGAAAAATTACCAAGTCCTTACAGACAAGAAGGTCTAAAGAATGTCATGTAATCTATAAATTCTTTCTGCTTGGCAGGGGAAGGTTCTGGCAATGTTAATGATCCCAACAGGGAAATGCTAGCAAAGACTGAGGTTTCTCTCACACTCACTAATAAATTTGACGTTCCTGGTGATGAGAATGCAGAGATGGATGCAAGGACAATTCTGTTGAAGTAAGTAGGGGGTAACTGCCTGGTATGTTACTCAAAAGAAGGAGCAGCTTGAACTTTTTAACAGTTAATCTACATGTGATAATAAGAGAATTAAAGAATAATTTAAAGAAATGTGCAGGAACTGTTACTCCAAATACTCTGAGATTGTAGCCATGTCCTTTTCTATGCTGCGGTATGACTTTTAATTGACGAGGACTAATAGCCTTTTTGAGTAGCATAGGTCTTACTACCCTAATGGAAAGAGAACAATGGACTGTCAGGGATTTTATTATTGCCAAAATCTTTATTCTGGAAAACTTTTTACTGATAGTGACTCTTGGGTAGATTTAAGCAAATCCCTATCACTGAGGTGTATAGAGCAGTGACCTGACATTCAAATGCATGTTTACCTCCTCTGATGCATTCCTGCTCAGATGCTGTATAGTTTAACTGAAAAATCTTTGGTCAGCATATACTTGGCCTAGGCAGTCAGGTGATCTCCCAAAAGAAAATTTTGTCCCCATAAATAACCAGACTTCTTAAAAGATACATCAGTATTTTGCTATCCACCAGACGAAGGTGACATTGATTTCAAAAGTAAAGATTTACCAGCTGCACTGGTAGTCGTTTAAATTGTGGATGATGAGGAAGGTGCATATGTTAAGCAGTTTGTGCCATTCCAAAAATAATTCCAGCCTGACTGCAGAGATGCTATTTGGTTTCATTGCGTGGCTTAAGGACAGCTTCAAGTGGACACCGACTGGGATTAAATCTCCACTCAAATCAAGGAATGACCCTGTCTATCACCAGACTGGAGTTGAGCTCTACCTCGTCTCCCATGCACATAAGAAAATAATCCTTCAGAGTTTCTTGATACCTGTTACAGATCACTGAAGCATGCTTATAGATGGAAAATATCATAGAGCCTTTCTGGTTGCACATATGGGCTGTGGCTACTACCTGCTCTATCTTTCACCTTGAATGCAGTTTCTGTGGTCCATGTGGCAGTGCGGAGGCTATCTTGTAATATATGGGGCCGCATCCTTGCGGTTTGAGGGAGTTTTGGGGAGCAAGTTGTGCATATTACAGAGAGGAACCTTTCGTGGAACCGGTTTCCAGTAATGCACTGTCCAAAAAATAAAGTGCTTCTCAGGGTTCTGGTCTGGTTTAGCCTATGAATACCTGGGTGCTTATCTGGTAACATTCTGACTTTAAGTAAGTCACTAAAATTGGTATTGTTGCAGAACAGAAGAGTATTAAAGGTCTTTCCTTTTAAATTTTTTTCTCCTATTCTCCTTGATATCTTTGCAGCACAAAGCGTTTAATTGTTGATGTAATCCGCTTCCAGCCAGGGGAGACGCTGACTGAAATTTTGGAAACATCAGCTACCTCAGAGCAAGTATGATGCTGTTTCTCTGTGCTGATTTTAGACTAGGAAATCATCGTCTATCTAGTTATATGTGCGTATGTGTGGAACTCTCTGTTTATGTATGGCAGTGAAGCTGTCTTCACTGACAATGGAACGGTGTAATGATAATCAGGAGGGTGTACAATGGAAGTAAATGGTATGTGTGAATCTTATTCCTGCAGTAGTTGCTAGAAACTGTTTATGTAGAAGACCATTTTAGATGATAGGTAGACTTCTCCTTGTTCCCATGTGTAGAATGTGTTCATCAAAACGCGTTCATTCCAGTCAGGACGGGAATCGTCAAGCAAAACTTCATCCTGTGTTATGCTAGAGATCAGACATTCTGTTTCTGCTCTTTTTTGTCACCTTAAAGTTGATCTGCTTATGAACTTGAAGTTTTTTGTTCCCTTCTTCTAGGAAGCAGAGCATCATAGAGCTATGCAGAAACGGGCCATTCGTGATGCTAAAACTCCTGATAAGATGAAAAAATCTGTCTCTGTAAAGGAAGATGGCAACTTGAATCTCCAAGAAAAAAAAGAAAAAATCAAGGCAGGCCTGAAGAAGTTGACAGAACTGGGGTCAGTGAATGCCAAAAACAAATACCAGGAACTAATCAATGACATTGCGAAGGTATGCTATTTGAGGATTTATAGTAATCCTAGTGGAGTTTTCCCAATTTGCAGCCTTGTGAAACTGGCATGAGTTTTTAGAAGGAGAGTAAGGTTTTTAGTAGCTAATTTATAGAGAAAAATCATACCTTTTGTTGCAGCATTTCTACCTCTTGGTATGTGGTGAAGTCCTTTATTTTTATCCAATGTTTCTGTTCTCTCAAATGACCGCCTTGCCAGGTTCTCAGGTACTTGAAGGAAAATACTTAATAGCTTGGAAGGGAAATCCTGATGTGTGATGTCTTTTTTTGCTCCATTTTGCTAATTTAAGTAGTGCCTCTACAAGCCTATTCACACAAGGAAGCTTTGCTCATAACTGTAAGTCATCCTAACTTGTTGTTTTTATTTAAATGTGCCCCTTAAAGAATACCTAAACGAAAAGGGGGATGGCTGTGAAAAACTTACAAAATAGGTCCAGTACTGTTGTACATGGCTACAGTGACAATATATTTTATATCACATTGTTTACTGAAAAACTATTCAGGAAATACTATGTAAGTAAACCAACTAAATGATCGCCTTAGGGAGCTGATAAGAATTAATCGTACTATAGATAATATGTGTCACAAACGAAAGTAGCAGTCAATTAATGTAGTCTTTTCTTGTTTAGATATTAAGGCAAGTGATGGTTAGAGACTGACTAACAAAGAAAAATAATGAAGTCTGTGTGCTGCTATGGTTGTAGTGCTTGATTTGTAAGATACTTTCCCTACCCAGTACTGGCAAAATTGCTGCTTTTATAACATGGGCTTTCACTGCCCACTCTAGTCATTGCAACTAGGACAGAACTCCAGTTCGAGAAAGCCACAAAAGGTGCAAGTGTACTGCTGTGTAGAGTCAGTTAGTTCCACAGTCATCATGGAGAATAAGCTGTGACACTTAAACTGGGGCAAGTGCAAATGAGTGCTCAAGTCTGTAGCATGAAGCAAGTCTAAGCAAAATCAAATTATGTGCTTCAAGTACTCAGTGGCTCTGGGACTGTCTACCTGGAGAGCTCAAATGACTGTTAAGTCTCTGCCTGTGTTTCTCTGTGGTGTAGGATATCAGAAATCAGCGTAGATACCGTCAGAGAAGAAAGGCGGAGCTAGTGAAGCTGCAGCAGACATACAGTGCCTTGAACTCCAAAGCTACATTTTATGGAGAGCAAGTAGACTATTACAAAAGTTACATAAAGACCTGCTTGGATAACTTGGCCAGCAAGGGCAAGTAAGTATCTTAGAACCATAGAACCATAGAATGGTTTGGATTTGAGGGGATCTTTAACAACCGTCTAGTTCCTACCACCCTGCCATGGGCAGGGACACCTTCCACTAGACGGAGCTGCTCCAAGCCCCATCCAGCCTGGGCTGGAGCAGTTCTGGGATGGGGCAGCCACAGCTTCCCGGGGCAACTTGTCCTGGGGCCTCACCGCCCTCACAGGGAAGCTGTTGACTGCAATTTTTTGAGTGTGACTATCCAGTTGAGTCCTTATCCATTGAGTGGTCTGTCTATAAAATCCCTGTCTCTTCAATTTGGACACAAGGGTGTTGTGTGGAACATTGTTGAATGCTTTTCACAAATACAGGTAGATGATTGTCAGTCACTTTTCCCTCATCTAGAAACGGTGTATTAACCCTGTTGCAGCAAATCACCAAATTGGCCAGACACCTGAGTGAAGTTATATCAGCTGTCACCAATTACCTCCTTGTTTTCCATGTATCTTAGCATAGTTTCCAGGAGGATCTTGCCAGTCACAGAGGTGATACAGACCGCATCTTCCTTATTTTTCTTTTCCAATTGGTAGGATCTTCACTGGACTGCCACATTTTTCTCATACATGATGGATAGTGGCTTAACCACTTCCTCCACTAGTTCCACAGACACATCTCATCAGGGTCCATGGACTTGCACACTTTCAGGTTCCTTAGATGGTCTTTAACCTGATGACCTGCAGCAGGTGGTTCCATGGTCATAGAAGTGCTTCTTATAAGAAAGCATGTGTTGCTAAGAAGAACCGTAATGCTATCTGCCCAAAGCTCCTTGTCCAAGCTCTTTCCCACAGTGATAGTTTTAGCGCAAGGGTGTCAGCAGCAGTAAGGAAATGCAGGGAGACATCCTTGCCATGAATTGGGTCAAAAAGACAAACTTGGAAGACTTTTTGGTCCCTTTGGAAGAAGAGAGTGCAGAGTCCGGTGATGTGAAGCTTGTTGTTCACATATGTACTTGCTGCTCAGTCAGTCTGTCCTAGCATCCTTCTTAGGAACAGAATATGAAAATAACGTAATTACCTGCAAGGAAACCTTTCATCACAAATTGTCCCTGTTTATGCCAAATGAAGTCAGCTGTTACAGTGATAGACAATGCAGATTTTCTTGGGGGGGGGAAAAAGTTGTCTTTTCCATTCAGATGCGAGAATGTGATCCCTTTTCATTTGCAGAATGAAAAACAAGTTTTTGAGTAGTTTCAGCTTTATCCATGTCTGTTGTCATTAGACCCAATTTTGCCTAACGAGAGATGGT